>NC_056734.1:410878574-410971074 GCF_019279795.1 Protopterus annectens | reverse complement strand
GGAAAACACAGAATAGGGTTGCCACCTTTTCAAATGCCGAAAGTGGGACATTTTTGGTACAAACGTCAGATTCTGCAGGCCGAAACATACCTGCGGCCAGTAGAAAGGTGAGAACTTCACTCTTTTGCCTAAATAAAAGGTTATTTGTGTAGCATTTTAGTTGCTTATTGTGTTTCTTATAACAGTTAGGTGTTTCAGATATAGAATAACTGTTTTATGCAAGTGTTGCATAAAATATAGGAAATAATTTTGTCCTAAAATCTCAGGACATTTGCCATTTCTACAATTTTTTTGCAGGACACAACTGCCCAAAGAGGGACTGTCCCTCGCAAAGTGGGACAGGTGGTAACCCTAACACAGAAAAGTTTTTGACAGACAAGTTGCTGAAATGAAACACAACAGGTACTCACTATTTACCTTTAATACAACCTTTTTTAAAGTTTTAGCGGGGAGGGTCCCTTTGCAGCCACCATATGGGGGGCCCCTACATCCTCTGCAACTTATATAAACTAACTCTGAGATCGCACTACAGTGGGGAAAAGGGTGAATTTCCTGATCCTCACAGTAGCATGATCTCCATTCAGATGCTTCCTGGTCTCAAAAAACAAACTGGTGTATAACATCCACAAATAATTTCTGAGTCTATGCACTTTGATTTTGCACACATTCATCCTTTTCAGCTTTCTTTATTTTAGTCTCATTTGATTAAATTTTGGAGTTGTGTACTTTCAATAATCTAATAAGGATATGGGTCTACTTCAAATAATCGAAAACCCATATGTCTGAATCTCACATTACCAGGACCATTTAAAACAAAACTGCAGATGAAAGAAAATTTAAAGGAGTACTGCACCCACAGACTCAAAAAACATGTTTAAAACATCATGGCATGATGTTTCCTACACTTTAACAGCACTCTGGGATTATTTACAGGATTTTAAATATTTTTATATGTAATTCCAGACTCTGACCACCTGGAGGCTGGCATATTGACATGGTTTGGATAAATCAGGTTGCCATCCAGTATTCCAGAAATCATTGTTTGGCTCAAAAATGTTACATCATGCGGGACTCCATTTCCCTAAAGTTCCTGTCATTTCATAGATGTTATATGCGTACAAAGTACTGAGTAAAATAGAACAGTGTAAGTAACAATCCCTGCTGCTGGATGACTACTTAAAACAGAAACAGTGCAAATGCCACAGAACACACTCAAAGTGCTGTTTACTGCTGCCTTTTTTTCTAAATTTAGTTTAAATGGCATTAATTTGTAAGACGATAAATTCCAGTCCATTTACTTCTCCCCTCCCCATAACACTTAGCTTCCCTAGCTGTCAAAGTCCTGAGGGTAATTTGACCTGGTAATTCCATTGACTGGCAGATCTCAGCAGGGTGCTTGACTCATGTAATTTAATCTTTGCTCTAGCATTTCCTTTGTTAGAGGGGACATTTTTTGCTGCACTATAGCCATGGCCTTACTTGACTGCAATCACATCCAGTAAGGTCTTGCACCAAGGAGCTAAAGAATAAAACATTTATACTATTAACCAGTTTAGAATCACTTCATGCTTCCACCTTGTTAAAAATTGAGATTTACATGTGCAAAGTGTGTTGGTATGCAGTGTTTGCCTTCATATGGTTTTACTCCACTGGTTGGTTTGAAAAAAAAACTTTTGCAGTGTCCCTGGATTTGTCTTTGTACATACAAACCACATTGCTATATTTTCCCCTTCCTTTTTCTTGTGTCCAGAAGTCACTTATAACAAAGTAAATTTTTACTGATTTTTTTTTTTTAAATAAAGGACATCAAGGTTAACTTACCTTGAATCAGATAATGGATGCCACTGCAAAGAATGCCTTACTAAATCTATTTGCCAGCCTCCAGTTCAATTGGTGCTATGGCTTTGATATACTGGTGTGTTTGCTCATGCCTTCCAAATATCTCCACCATTACATACCAGTTTTGCAGTGTAGTAACCACCCAACATGCCCATACACCTTTAGCCATCAATAGGCAGCTACTCCTGTTCATGTGAGTATGTGAATTCATTTTCAGACTTAAGGTGTGGAAGCTGCACTGAATAATTCTAGGTGCTTGTTCAGGTTTCACATGGTGCTTGCTTAGAGCTACTCTCATGTTAAGCCACTATGAATATGTTGCACTGCCACCTCTGATACCAGGGTAATGTTTTACTCTTTCTATTCCTGCACTGCACACTAGCAGTATCTGGTGCAAATACAACAGAGAAGTATGCAAGCGATACACCACCTAAGCATCATTTGCCGTGCAGAATGTACAAGTATGCATACCAAGTTTCTGTGTTTCCAAACATCGGTGTTATTACACTACTACTGAATAAAATTAACATATTCAAATGTAACATGACCTGTTACCAGATGTAATTAAGATTTTTTTCTTGTATAAACAAATTTCCATGATTCTCTGGCTGTTTGGTTTGATTCGCTTTACTGGCTACCTGTAGAGGTTTGCACTTTCTTAGCAAGTAGGGTTACCACTTGTCCCACTTTGCGAGGGACAGTCCCTCTTTGGGCAGTTGTGTCCTGCAAAGAAATCGAAAAAATGGCAAATGTCCTGAGATTTTAGGACAAACATATTTCCTACATTTTATGTAATAGTTGCATAAAACAGTTTTTCTGTATCTGAAACACCTAAATGTTATTAAAAACAGAATAAGCAACTAAAATTCTACAAGAATAAGCTTTTATTTAGGCTAAAACATGACAATTCTGTCCTTTGTACTCACCGTGGGTATGTTTTGCCCTGCAAAATCTGATGTTTGTACCAAAAATGTCCCACTTTAGGCATCTGAAAAGGTGGCAACCCTATTAACAAGTTGCAGTAAATATTTTGTTATCCGGTTGTTTACCTGGTTAGTTTGACTGGGAACACTATGAACGTTTCCAGCTGCATCCCAGGGTAAAAGCTCAAAATGGTGCCATCTCAATGGTCTGACCTTGTACTGTAGTCCCTTAACTGCTTCCTTGCATATCTTGCATAAGGCAGATCTGAATTATCCATTGCAATGTCCAATTCAGTGTTTCATCTACAGATTGTGTGCCTACTGCCTTTGATGAATACATTGCCTAGGTTACAGTAAAAAATAACATTGCAATAGGGAATGGATGGCAAACCAAAGAAACTAAGACAGTTACGACTACAGCACCCAACACTAGAGTACAACTTATGATTTCCTATCCATCTACAGGTTGCGGTAGTAGAACCTATAGCCATACGCATAAAAAGCAAATATACTCACCGATGTGCTGCTACCACTGCTTTCAAGTGCTGTAGCACAATCACTGATGACCATATGCTAAACAAAACAATTACATATTGAAAACCGATTTCACATCAAGACAGTGACAAAAATAATGGCAATGCAAATACAATCAGAAGGAATTCAGAAGAAACTGCACAACCTACAAGATCTGTAGAGCATACAGAAACATCGGATTTGTGACATTACACAGACATGGTTTAAAGCCATAGAATCAGTGCAAGGCTAAATTGCCTTGCACACGTAGACCATGAGGCACAAGAGAATGAGACACAAGGTGGAAATGTGTCTCAGTCTTGATTAGCAGCAAGTATTCTTCAATATTTTTCAAACCGGATGACACCCAGGCATTTACCCACATGCAAATAACTTGAGAGTGTCCCTTACTATATCTGAGCAAGCTACAGGTCATCATCTGTGGCACAAGAAATCACAGCTCAATATAGGAATGAATGCTGATTATCATCTGCTGTTAAAATCAAGTAAAAACACTAACACCCTATGCAAAAACTCAGAATAAGTTTTGTAAGGATCTGCAAATGCACACATGATAGTATGCTGATTATTAGTCAGAAAAAATCAAATGTAATGTTCTTTGGCACCCCATAATAGCTTGCTAAAACTCTGCACCTGACAATAACTGACACATCAGGCAATATGCTGCCTGTAGTAACAGAGCAAAAAATATCCAGGCTCTCCCATTTGATTCCCGGATAGCTTGCGAGTGCCTTCTGTGTGGAGTCTGCATGTCCTCCCCGTGGTTGGGTAGCGTTCGAAAGACATGCGTGTGTAAATGGGCATGCCTTCGTTGAAGGTTGGCCATCGAGCTGGCACCTCGGTGTTTCATAAAAATTTATTGCCAATCATTAGTGGACTGGAGTTCCGCTGTGGCGACCCCTTACCGGGAAAAAGCCGAAAGACAAACAACAACATGTAAATAAAAAGTGTTAATATGGTGCGTTTTATTTTTTTATGAACAGGAGTTTCTTACTTTACTGATAGCTCTCTCATACACACACACAGGCACTTCAAAAGTCATACACACACTCTCCATGCATTCCTTTACTGTTCGTTCGCTCACACACACGCAGGCACTTTAAAAGTCATACACGCACTCTCCATGCATTCCTTTACCGATTGCTCTCTCATACACACACGCAGGCACTTCAAAAGTCATAAACACACTCTCCATGCATTCCTTTACTGATCGGTCTGTCATACACACGTGCAGGCACTTTTACATTCATACACACACTCTCCATGCATTGCTTTATTGTTCGCTCACACACACACGCAGGCACTTTTACATTCATACACACACACTCTCCATGCATTCCCTTACTGTTCACTCTGTCACACACACACGCAGGCACTCCTACATTCATAAACACACACTTCATTCTCTCCCCACTCACTTGCAATCACAGCCCAAACAACACAAGAATCAAACCCACTACCCTTATCTCTCCAGAGAGACATATTTTAGATAAAAAAAATTTGTAGGTGGCAAATAACCGATGGGAGAAGCACAGCAACATAATCGAGTGTTTGTTGGTGTGAGCGTGCAATTATGATCTAACAAGCCATTACTTTACACTCGCTAAGCTGTTTAGTGAGTATAAAATAAGAATCAAAAAGTAAACAGCTAAGCGAGTGTAAAATAATGGCTTGGAAGTTCGTAATCGCACAGTCATGCACACACAAAACTTCAGACATCACAGGGCCATAAAGAAAAATGGTTGCTATTGGCAACCAAGACCACATGGTACAGCTGGCAAAGGAACGCCACAGGAAAGGAAATTACATAAAAAAAAAAGAAGTACAGGGCATTAAAGGAGTAAAACAGTGCCAATTTGCAGATTGAACTGGGACTAATGCATCAGACAATGAACAGCAAGTTTTTTCATTACACCTTCTCACTGAAGAGATTACAAGATGACACAACCACTACCCATATTGAACAGGAAATCTTTAAGGTAGTCAGTGGTACTGCTCTTTAGGAAAGCTAGAGAAAATAACTTAGGAAAGAAGACAACTTTATAGTAATAATTGCCACTGGCAACCAACACCATGCGGAACAGCTGGAATGCTGCAGCAAAGGCAAATAAATATAAAAAAGTACAGTACTAAAGTGCCACAGTTCAATTCCAAGTGCATATATGTATCCACAACAGTTGTTTGGTCAGCAGGACCCAAACAGGCAATATTTAAACATTTTTGGATGCACGTGTGAACTTATGCAGCACAGCAACAGAAAAGCCAGGAGAAATGAAGATGCCACATTAAAGAGATACTGATACTTTGCTGTCAAACAACGTATTTCTACAAAAAATGTCATACTCACCAGTATAAATCCACAAGGGAAGCTGATGCAGAAAGAGACTCACACAAGGTTTCAATAGGGAAATACAGCGTACTGGAAACACAATGCTAAAAAAAAGTACCCTACCTCCTGCACTTGTATTTGAGCTCTCAGGCTGGGGGAAGGACAAGGGAGCCATGACATCACAGATTGGGTGGGTCTTATTATTTTAGTTAGAATCAGATGACTGCTGTGGTGATGTCACTTTGAGGGAGGGAACTGATTAAAAAAAAAAAAAAAGTACCTGCACTGGCTGGCCTCGATGATGTCAGTAAGTGGGCAACTCCAGCAAGCTTTATTCAAATGTGAGAGAATCATTTTGTAAGTTAAACCATCACAGTATGAGGTTAGGTTTCTGTTACAGAAGTAAGGGGAATTATAAAAATAGTAAATGCTTTATTGTTGTTGATTTACAGAGGATAATGTAAATAGGGAGGAAAAGGGCCGTGAAGTTGAGGAATACATTAGAGAAACCTGTTGTACTCCTTTAAAAGAACGAATCTTACATGACTGAAAATGGCCACCTACTGTGTAAGACAATTATACACAGTTCGTCTACATCACGTCTGCCGCCCAACAGTCTGGGGCCATAAATTATGCTGACTTACATTTTTGCAGGGGGCTGCTCCCTGCACCTCCACACAACCCTTGCAAATTAAATATAACAACTCTGAGATTGCACTATATTGAAGAAAAGGGTAAACACCCATGGCACGCCCACATCGGCATGAGAACCACCCGGTAGGGTACGCACATACAGCATCTCTGTTCCTTTTTTACAGTGGTGCTACGAATGAACAGGAAGTAACTTTTTTTGATTATGTAAGATTTGTTCTTTTACATTTTCGTTCATCTGCAGTTTTGTTTAAATGGTCTCGGTAATGCGATATTTGGACATATGGGTTTTCGATTATTTGAAGCAGACCCATATATATATATATGTGTGTGTGTGTGTGTGTGTGTGTGTGTGTGTGTGTGTGTGTGTGTGTGTGTGGTTTCACTTTATAATCTCGAAATACTAAAATACTGAATTTTAGTATTTCGAGACTAGAAAGTGGAAAGTGCAGTTATGCGAAGCTGCACAATATCGAATGCGGAAATGTCAAATCTGCCATTGTGTTGTCGCATTCGTGACATGCGGTGCAGTTTGTGGATTTATCTGGGGATTCAGGTAAGTGATGTTCTTGTAAGGGTACTGGGTAGGGATTTTAGTGTGTGTAATGGTGAGTTTTATGTGTTTGTGTGTTTAGTTCGACCTCAGAGTTAGTATATTTAAGTAGCAGGGGTGTGGGGGTGGCAGGGGGGCTTGCCCCCCTGCTTATAGGTAGGGTAGGTGTGTTTGTTTGTTATTTTGTGTTTGTGTGTGTTGTTTTGTTTATTGTAGTGTCATTAGGTAGGTGTATGTATGCTTGTTTGTGTGGTGGTGTGTGTATGTGAATGATCGCGATTTTGAATTTTGCGGTTGTGGGTGTCTTTTTTTTGGCTTTCGGCTTAATAGTCTTGAGATACTTTTAGTGTTTTGAGATTATAAAGTGAATCCGTGTGTGTGTGTGTGTGTGTGTGTGTGTGTGTGTGTGTGTGTGTGTGTGTGTGTGTGTGTGTGTGTGTGTTTGTGTGTGTGTATTTGTACACATCAAATGCACCCTTCATCAACATGCTAAATATTGATGGCTTTATGCAGAAACCCCATACAACCTCTCACATATTCGGCAGCTTTTCCTAGTTCTACTAGTACTATCTTCTTTGAGGAAGAGTGCCTTTATCCACTGAGTTCCCCTTAGCATACAGTGTAAATGCTCTCAGACAGGTGGACTTGTTAAACTTGGACTCCAATGGGTGTAACACCAAGCGGCAAGCCAGAATAGTCTTCCTCCCTAGGATGGGAATGCTGACAGCAGCCACTTACCCCCATTCTCCCCATTCAGCTCCTACAGGCAGCCAAGCCTCTAATTAAACAAGGCTGGGAAGTAACCTTGAACCAGGTGGACTGTATATCGAGAAACAACTGTAGTATTTAAATCCTGTGCTGTTAAACAGTGGCCAATGAGTGTTGCAGCCCTCTGCTGACTAGAGTAAATGCATCAGATAAATTTGCTTTGTACTACGTAATTGTGAAGACAGGAACCAATTATTTTTGTATATGTTTTGGTTATTTTCATTAGTATAGAAAATATACAGTTTAACCAATACATATTTGATATGCAAATAATAATCATAACCAGGGAACATTATCAACACAATCCAGTCAGATTGCAACATCTGTTCAAACAAGGAGTGCATGCACTGTTTATTATATTATATCTTTCTTCTTATCACATTTCCATACATGGGTAAATAATTTCCAGAATTTTCATAGGTATTGTTTTCCCTTATGCCTGCATTCCCCCGGGATATTAGCCTTGAATTTATAAGGGATTTACTAAATAACAAACACAGTCTTTACTAATAATGAAGTAGAATAATACTGTTTTTGACAACATTTCTGTAATGGGTGCTGTTTCAGAACCAATTTTTGCAAACACATTTTTTGCTCAATGGGAAAATATTTTTTTTAAAATATAAAGTGGGTTAATGTCAAAAATGTTTATTTTTTTCATGCCATGTACATAGACAATCTCTATGTTTTATGGAGGAGTTCTCAAACTGACTTTGAGATTTCCATGCAGGACTAGAATTCTAGGACTGACGTTTTAAATTGTGCAGATCTTTTATCTAGAAATAGGTGGAACTGGAGAAGAATGGCAGCACCCCAAAACACCATATGAGAGGACTACAGAACAGATGTGTGACCAAGCCAGGTATGGAAATAAGATACGTAACAAAAGCTGGTGGAGGAATACAGAAGTTCAGGAAGTCATTAAAACAAAGAAAGAATGCAAAAAAAAACTGCAAGGTATCAAAGGTAGTCAGGCCAAGAAGGAATACTGGCTGGTTAACAAAGACACTAAGAGAGCTGCTGCAAGAGCAAAGAACAAGGCATCAGAGGAACTCTACCAGCTTCTAGATAGTGACTCAGTATGTGGCACAAACAAACGCTCACAGGTTGCAATGTCAAGACAGAGAAATAAAGAAAACAGTCATCAGACACCTTTAATATGGGATGCCAGCAACAACAACCTGCTCACCAGTACCAAGCTATCGAGATGGAAGAAATACTTCCAAAAGCTTCTGAATGAAGGAATACTATTTTTACCAAATTTATAGAAGATGTACTGTCCCAAACACAGCCGGCAATGAAAGATGAAGAGGAGTCCACTCTTGAAGAAATAAGAACAGCACTAAGGAAAATCAAGTATCCGTGGTGGTGGTGCTGCGGTAGCGTTGTCGCCTTACAGTAAGACGCTGCCCAGTTCGACTCTCAGCTAGAGCGTCTTCTGCGTGGAGACATGCGTGAATGGGCATACCTTTGTTGAAGGTTGTGCATCAGGGCTGGCAACTCGGTACGTAAAAATCAACTGCCAATCATTAGCTGACCGGAGTTCCTAACCGGGAAAAGCCGAAAGACACAACAACAACTAAGGAAAATCAAGTCAGGGAAAGCAGCAGGCTCAGATGAGGTCACAGTAGATATGATCAAGATGTTGGGTGAGATGGGGAGAAATGGCTTCTGAGGGTACTTGTAGCAGTATGGAGAGAAAAGAGTATCCCAGATGACTGGAGAATAAGCATACTAGTTCCAGAGTACAAGAACAAAGTGGACATTCATAACTGTGGGCAGTAGAGCAGTATCAAACTCTTGTCATACTGCAGGAAAGTTCAGAAGGGAGTAATCGATACTGAAATATACAGTAATAGAAAATATGATAGGAGATGAGAAGTCTGGATTGAGATTAGAATGCAGCACAACTGATCCGATGTTTGCAGTAAGACAGATAGCTGAAAAGAATCTGGAAATGAGGAAAGTGCCCAACTGAGCATTCTTAAACTTGAAGAAAGCCTATGACAAGGTTTCAAAAAAGCTGATTTTGGCAGCTGTGTGATAGTTCAATGTCCCAGAAGCATTGGTAGAATTATTGCAGGATATGTACAAGGACCCAATGACATAAGTACAAACAGTGTTTGGTCTTGCAGAGGAGTTTCCAATAGGAGTGGGTGTGTATCAGCATTCTGCACTGAGTCCAGTGCTGTTCATGCTGATGATGCGACTACATCAGCAAACAGATTGGAGTGGGACAGATTAAATAAGCTACTGTTTGCAAATGATGTTGTATTATTGGCAGACTCTGAATAAGAACTTCACAAATGTTAGGGGAATGTAATGCAAAATCGAAGGCATATGGGAATGAAACTGAGTACTTATAAGACAGTTGAAATGGCAGCAAATAGGGTAAATCAGAAGAAGCTGACAACTGAGATAGAAGGGAACATAGTGGAAGAGGTTAACAGCTTCAAGTATTTGGGAGGGGTAGTTTGAGGAGAAGGGAAGTCTGAATGAGGAGAGGGCCTTCAGCGAACTGGAACAAAGTGTCAGGGGTAGTGTGACAGAAGAATGCCAAAAGAGTGGAATATAAGGTGTACAAAATAGTGGTGTGATGAGTACTGCTGTATGGTAGAAAAACAGCCAGTGAAGGCAAAACAGATGAGGAAGCTACAGGTGATGGACAGGAAGTGCCTGAGACAGGTGGCTGGATGCCCACAGTGGGACAGTTGAAGGAATGAGGACATCAGAGCAGAAGCGTATGAAGCTCCACTTGCAAAGAAGGTCAAAGAGAACAGATTACACTGGTTCAGGATCATACCCAGGAATGTATAAGGTAATCCAGTGAACAAGATTTGGGAAACACAGGAAGAAGGCAGAAGGAAATGAGAACATCTAGATAGCAAAGAGCTGGAAAGATTGTGAGACAGAAGACCTGTAGTAGTCAGGCATGACTGTTGAGGAAGATAGGATAGTGGCATTGAATTGAGAGGTTGTGACAGCTGACCCGATACCATGTGGTCATTACCTTTACACAATGGTAATGACGATGATGATATATTTTATCTAGAGATGAAATTATATCATTATATAACTAGAGAAGGGGAATCTTTATTAATATCTATAGAAAGTCTAAAACAAACATTCACTAAAACTCTCACTGCTCTCATCATTTGCCCAACGTGTGTTCATCAAGTAACACAATGGAAAGTGAATGGTATTCAGAGACAATCATGGTCACAAAGAGAATGACCTCATTACAGGCTCATTATCATGAATCTGAATTGAGCATTAGCAATGTCAGGCCTGACCAGTTAGTGTTCTCTCTAGTGCCTCATGCACTATGTTAGCCAAGGCACTCCCCTATATGCACACATACATACAGGCATCCTTGCACATACACAAACACTCTGAGACGTTTCCACAAACACCCACATCCACTCATCAACAAACAAACAAGCCCCCCACTGGATTACTTGCACAGAAACACTCAGCCATTCACTCACACACACACACAAATAAACACACATGCACATGTCCACACACATTTTCACGCTAACTCACCTCCGTCCCCACATCTTCATTTCATTTACCTGCACCATTAGTGCTCCCATAGCACTGGACAGGTGACTGCCATGTTTTGACAGCAGTCATCACTTTTTCTTCCTAGACTAAAATTTTACTTGAATACCAAAGAAAGAGCACTAATGTTGTAAGTCCTCAGATAGAATTTATTGCAGATAAGGTTTAGCGCTTTCGTCAATACCAGTTGACTTCATCAGAACAATAAAAAATCAAACAGAATAAGTTTAAATACTACATACTTTACAGTGATTGGTTCTACCTTCCCCCAATAATTAAACAATGAATCATCAGTTCATGAATATCCAACTCAAATCATGAATATTAAATACATATTAGTTAAAAACACCACTAAAAACCTGCTCTAATATATTTATATTATACATTTTACAACAAAAAAGAGATTTAGTCAAAATTTTCATCATTGCAAAGGCATATTAAACAACCCCAAACAAAAACGTTTTTATTTAAAAAAAATAATATTAAATAGTAAACCATTCAAACCTGTCCTGCCTTTTCTTTTAAAATTGGCTGGATGGTCAAATGGTTATTCAAGCCCAGAGTGAAGTTTGCAGCTAGACTTAGTTGCCATAATAGTTCTTTTTTATATAAGACATTTTGCCAATCTCCCCCTCCCCCAGCTTCAATGTAGACAAGATCAAGAATAGCGAATTTAAAACCACAGAAGTCAGCACATTGTGTTCTATGTTTGTATAAAGCATTAGTTTCCTTTTTATTTTCATGTCATATAAATGTTCATATATCCTAGTTTTAAATAACCTCTCCGTCTTTCCAACATAAAATGATGTACAAGTGTTACACCTAGCAATGTACCAGCTTACTGGGAAGACAATTGCCCCTTCTCAAAAATACAATACTTTGGTTTTGATTATCAGTGTTAATAGAACTATCCTGTAAAATATATGAACAATAGGAGCATCTGCCACAAGGCCTGCTCCCATTAAATTTCACCTGTACACCTTGATTCTTGGTTCCCCTCTCCAGGACTGACTTTATGTTGGGTCCTATTTTAGTTGAAAAAATAGGTTTATCACCCACTACCTGGAAAACTTCACTGTTGGTTTTAAAAATATTCCATTTTTTACATAATATTTCTTTCACTTGGTAATACAGCGGACTATATTGAACAATACATGCCTGCTGAAAATCAATTTTGCTCTCATTCTCAATAGCTGTCATAGTATTGTTGATTTTATTAAGTCCCTTTCCCAACAATGGTATATACCTTTTACCCCAGTCATCCAATACTCCTGTTAGAATAGCATCAATAAACTCACCAGGGTAGCCTCTTTCAAGGAACATGTCCTTTAAATATACAAATTCATGGATTACATAATTTTTTGAGGATGTCATTCTGGCAACCCTGATGGCCTGACCTTTGATAATGCTTTTCTTTTGTAATATAGGATGATGACTATCAAAATGTAAGTAACTGTTACAAAAGTTTTTTTTTACTATAAATTCTAGAAATACATTTATCCTGGTCCTTTATTATCTTGGTGTCTAGATAATTAATTTCTTGTTCATGAAAATCAAAAGTGAATTTTAAAAAAATTAGTAGTCTCATTTAAATATTGGATGAATAATGGTATGGATTCAGAAGTTCCTTTCCATAAAATAAAAATTATCATTCAAAAACCTACTATAAAATAATACATTAGAAAAAAACTCACTTTTAAAGACATGTTCTCTTTCCCAACCTAACAAAACTAAATTTGCATACAAAGGGGCACAGGCAGCTCCCATCCCCACTTCCTTTACCTGTTGAAAATATTCACCTTCAAAATATATATAGTTATTTTCCAAAATGAGACTCATAAGTTCACATATTAAACTAATCTCATAAGAGGGCAAAAAAAAACAAGTAAAAAGCACTTCTTCAAAGACGCTTAAGCCTTCCTGTTTAGGAATACAGGAAAACAAATCCTGAACATCTATGGTAAGGAAAATATAATTTGGACACCACAAGTCACTTTTTAGTTGACCAAGAAAGTCCCTTACCAAATGTGGGAACTGCTCTACAACATGCTTAACTTTTTCATCAACATATACAGCCAGGTTATGCGTTTTGGAACCTGCAGCTGCTACAATAGGCCTAAAGGGTGGTTTTTCAACATTCTTATGTACTTTCGGTATACCGAAAAAAAACAGGAATTTTAGGGTGTAAATTCAAAAGAAAATCATAGTCTTCTTTGGAAACCCTCTGGTCCATAACATATTCATATAGAAAACTATCCACCCTTTGATATGAAATATGTATTTCATTCCTAAAACATGGAGAGTAATTTTCAACATTGAACAAAATAGCCTGCATAGTATTGGTGTAATCCTCAGAGTTATACAATATAATGCCTCCACCCTTATCAGGTGTCATGATACGTATACTCTTGTCCTCTCTTAAATCCTTTAATAAACTTTTTTCCCTTTTACTTAAATTAGAAAATATTCTTCTTTTCTCTCCCCACATTTTATAAATATCTTCCTTAATAGTTATTTTCAAAGGCAGTTATAAGTGGATAAAAGGGGGGATTAAAAGTACTACTTTTTCTAAGTGTTTTATTAGAACAGTTGGTGGAATTATTACCATCCTTGTCTGAAAACATTATTTTTAAATTTCATTTTCTCAGATAGAGTTGTATATCCACCAATGTTTCTGCTATATCTGGAATCTTAGTGGGAACAAATTTAAACCCCTTAGAAAACAAGGAAAAAATTCCTGAGAAATAGTTCTGTCAGTATAATTGTATATATGAAACCCATTTAATGTATGCTGAATGTTACTAACTTGTTTTATTAAAGCTGGTGTTTCTACCACCTGGGGAAACCCTTCTATTGTTGTGCTGCTTTGCTGTAAGTTTTGTATGCCTCTTGTTTCCGACTGGCTATTCTTTCTGAGTGTCGTGGTAATGGGAAATCCTGGCAATCCACCAAATTACCCCCTCTTCTTCAATAGAATGTTCATCCTCACCCAACTCAAAATTCACATTATCCATATTTTCCTCTTCATGTTGCGTTAAAGGTACAAAAGTATCCTTGCCTTCATAACTAAAAAGCAGTTTATCAATGGGGTACACTTTGCATTGCTTGTACTGCTTATAATCTCTATCCAACTTTTTCACTTTCTTGTTGAAAATATTATCACATTTCTTTTCAACCCTACTAATAATCTTATAATAAAATCTCTCATACTGTGTAAACAACAAGTCACTAAAAATCATTTCATTTAAATCATCGACTTCCTTCCGGAGCCTTTTCTCCATCTGTTCATAATAAAATATACTCTTGTTAAGTAGTTCAAATCCCCACTTGTCAAACATGGTGGCAAACACATTGATAATTTCAGTATTATAGTGTATCCCAAAAGGGAATTTAAAAACCCTTAACCCCTGCGGAACCACCTTGTTCCTAATACATTCATTCATACAACAAAATCTCCATTTGACACATCTTGAATTTAAATAACCTCTTCTCAAAAGTGTAAATCATGTCTTTTAAAGATTTAAATCTAAAGTGACCAGTGTCTTTGTTATTGAATGTCTCTGTTGCTGCTTTGGGGCTAGAAAAAGAAAAATGCTTCTTAACCAAAGCGCCATAGTGTTCTTTAACTTTATTCCCAAACGGACTTTCTTTAGCACTACCAGTCACCTTACAGGCACATAAAGAAGCTATGTTCGTACCCTGTTGAATATTTTCCTTGCCATTAGAATTATACACTCTATCGGAGCGAACAGTTTTAACAACACTAAGTTCAAAGCAGTAGTACCTGTTGAATGTTTTTCACAGTCTGAAGCTGTAGATATTTCTGGGATACAGCATATGTCTAATTAGCATTAGACACTTCTCTGGACTGCTACATTAGCATGTAGCTTCAACTGCAAGGCTGCTGCCTGCAATGAGGCCCCTCAAGAGGGAGGGGAAAACCTCAGCAGTACATCAGTCTATATACTAGAAGGGTTTAGCATGATGAAACAAATCTTATGAGTTAATGCTTCCACATTTTGGTAAGCCTTTCTGAATCCCAGAGTTCATTTGTTAAAGGTTATTTGCATTTTTGCAGCTTTCATCTACTGCATATTAAAAAGAATATAGTTAGAAATCAGTTTGTGAGCCTGCCTGTGTGAACTATGAATAGCCACAGATTTTCTATTTACTGCCTGCAATGCTCATCTCTGTATTGAGCATAGGAGTTATCTAGCTTCTTTTATGGAGGAAATGTCTTCAGATGTAAACAACCAAAAAAAACAGCACCCATAAACCTACTTTAACTTCTTTTTTTCTGTCAGTCACAAATGGTGATCAAATAAGGGGACAATTTTAATTTAATCATGTGTTAAAGAACCACTGAGGACAGTAATAAAATGAACAGTATTCTTATTGCTAAATGGGAATATATTTTGGCAACACACCAGTTTTTACCCATAGAAGGGTTAAATTTGAAACAATTGTTTGAATATGGTGATTTTAATGGCCCTTTTAAATAGAAAGAGACAAATATTTAAATACAGGGCATCTAAACACTCCTGGTATATCAGTGAATGACCTTTCAATCCTTTATCATATTTAGACAAAACCATTCCTAAAAAGAGATTTTATAATTGTAATAGCATGTAGGCGGTTTACTCTGGTCTGCTCAGTGTGTGAACCCTTTTATAATGGTGAGACAATTAGGAAACTAATCACGGGATCTACAAGAATGTTTACACTAGCAAATAAAATGACAAAGGAAGTATATTATATTAGGTAACCCCACCACCTAGTTAGTGCAGCAACTTTAAAAAAAGGTATTGGTCTGTGATAATTGACAGCGTTAATATTAATCCAAGGGGTGGAGATTTTAATTATAATTCAGAAAGTAAGGAACTGTGCTGGCAATTGTTGCTAAAAGCCAAATGTCATTTAGGTTTAAATGACAACATTCATGTTAAATGCTTTTGAAATTTGATCCAATTAGATGAGCTTTAAAGTGTTTTACACACACACACACACACACACACACACACACACACACACACACACACACACGCACACACACACACACACACACACACACACACACACACACACATAGATTTTACTGTTAACATTTTACACTAATGACGTAACCCTGTCATGTGATTTGTAACATCCACTTAAATTGATGTGTTTTAAATTATTTGATTCAGATGAGTGTGTTTTGAGATGAAAACACTTAAAAATTATTATAATTAAACATTACTCAGTGAACCCTCCACTGTTTTTTTTTCCTAAAATTTTCTGGTTAAAACAATTTGCCTACTTATCTTCTCTGTCATCAAATGTGTCAAGCTTAGAAAGTTCTGTCCCAAACGTATGATCTCCTTCCTTGACTGACTGTCTCTAATCACCATCATTAAACTAACAAGTATCTACTTTTCCCTTTTGTCACCTCTCTGTCCTCTTGCTTCCAGTGTTTTGTGGTCTCTTACTTCATCAAACTCACCATGTACATCATACATATGCACAACTTGACCATACCTCTCAACCTGGAATCATCAAAAATCTGGACAAGGCCCATGGAAAATAGGTACAAATCTGTACGCTGATTAACATAAAATTTGCATACATAATTATGTAACCCTGCCCACTCCAATGGGATTGTAGGATACCAACTTTCAAATGCATACTGAACAGACAAGCAAAATATGGCACCAGTCCCCCAATGTCCCATTTCCTGTGTATTTCTCCCCATTTACCATAAAAACTAATGTGCATACTAAAACATTAATGTGCATACTGCTTTACTAATACAATGATTATTTGGATTTTATTTTTACATTTTATAGCCCAAATGCACAACCAATAGACATCTGCTAAACAAAGCAACACTATCTCACAACAAAAATAGACTTGGCATTAAAACTTATCTCTCTACTGCAGTTTAGTTTCATACATTTCAGTGTTTAAATTATGATCATTCATAGCTTGTATTTCAAATTCTTGTGTGTATGTGTCTGTAGGTCTGAGTGGTTACTCAGAAACTAATTATTAACTGATAAATAATACAGCCATTTCAAAAGTCAAAGACTGCCACAAAACAGACTGTTAATATTACATGACTTCCACAAAACAGACTGTTAATATTACAACTAACTGTATAATCAAGCTACAAATGGAAAGGAAAAACATTTGGCTTATCACATACTTGTATGATGACTCATGGGAATGTACATTTTAGTAAGTGCTCACATTTATCTGTACCAAGTGTAAAGCAGTATAGCAAATTCAGATAGAGTATAAATATTAACATAACAACAAAAATATAGAATTTAATATAAAAAGAGCCCTATAAATCTGATCCTGAGTGGTTAAATATGAGCTAAACAAAGTCCAACATGACAAATTCATAGCAAAATGATTTAATTTGTAAATAAAATCAAAAATAAAATACATTCATACACACTCACAAACATGTACAGCTATTTAGATAGAAGTTACTTGACAGACATTTTTTTCTCATCGCCCTGCTTCCCAAACTCTCACAAATCTCCATGTTTTCTCCACACTTTCCCAAACTGTCAGAAATCTCTATGTTTTCTCCACACTTTCCCAAACTGTTAGAAATCTCTATGTTTTCTCCACACTTTCCCAAACTGTCAGAAATCTCTATGTTTTCTCCACACTTTCCCAAACTGTCAGAAATCTCCATGTTTTCTCCACACTTTCCCCATATGTGAGCTTCCAGCTTCATATCATTTGTCCCATAGGTTATGAACCCTGTGTGTTCTCAGTACATGTAAATTACCAGTTTCCTTTGACAACCATCTTTCCAAAACAATTGTTGACCTTACTTTACCTTTTCCTCTGTTTGCACAGTGTTACAGTACATGCAACAACCTTACCTGCATGTCATAAACAGGACTTCTCACTCCCATTCTCCTGCAGAATTTTCATATCTCATTGTGAAGAGAGTTCTCCTCCCATTCTTGACTTAATCCAGCTGCCTCTCAGCTTTTCAAATCCATCTGTTTGAATTCCTCCCTTAATATATTCTACTGCGGCTTCCTTTTTTCTAAAACCATTCATCTCAGGGAATCTCCTCCATCATCCCTCTTCCTTTAGCTTTCTTTTTGCCCTTCACTAGTTAGGCTTTTGCTTTCTTAACTTTGAACACTTTACCAGCCCCTTTGTCCTGTCCTACATTTGTTAGCTATATCTCCAGGGGCTTTTGCTATCTACTTCTTTACTTATCACATCTTCTATACATTTGATTTTTTCTTAATCATTCCTTTTCTTTTTAGTGTCTCATTATTTTGCAATGCCTTTTCCCCTGTTTGTCATAAAGCTCCCATCTTCTGTAATTCCTTCTTTGTTTCCATTTTATCAATCTTACATTACATCCTTCTTTGCCTGGCTTTCTCCCAGTTCTGTCACTAAACCTAGCTGTTCTTTTGCATTCCCTCACTCCCACCATCTGTGTAATATTTACTGTTACCACATACTAGATAATATCTGACATATACCACCCCCTTTCCTTCACCTGTGCTTTTAAAATTCATACCAGTCTGTTCTCATGTAAGTCCATTGTATATTCGATGTATTTTACTACTTTATCCTTGGATGTATATCTTACAAAATACAAGCACTGTTGTAGCACTGTAGCAATTTCCTCTGCCCACCATAGTTGTTTAGTTGTTTATAGACCTCTTTGTACCTTCCCCATTGCCATGAGGTATCTCATTCACCCAGATTAACATCTTGATACCCACTTATGCCCAAGTGCTACGCCCCATCCCTGATGACTGTCAGCATTCATTTCCCCAAAAGAGAACAATCTCAGGCTTTGCAACATGACATTCAAGTCCTGATGCATACCCAAAGCCCTTAAATGTCCTCACACTCCTAAGAACACATGCTCTCCATTTAACATTAGCATCATACAGTCATCCGCAAAGTAATTAAAAAGATCTCTCCAGCCCCCCTCACTTTTTTCCAATAAACTTTTATTCCTTCTCACAAACATCTATTACCAAACAAAATAGGTATGCAGGAAACTGCAACACTGCATTGTTCCTATCTCTGGCTGAACTTTTTTAAATAGTAGAGTCACCTTTAGTTTTGATTTGTAATACCTGGCTTTCATGTCCCTCCAAAATGCCTTTTCAAAATTAATTTCATTCAATATCTATTCTGCTCCTGCATAGGAAATTATTTTCTAATGTTGAATAATACAGCTTTGTGGCATATATGGCTAAAGTAGTAACGTTGATCCAGATGCTTCTGGTTTAATTAAGACTCACCTGGAGAAGGAGAGGAATGATCATGAGGATGCCTGCTTACCAGTCTGAAGGGGATTGGTGGAGTGCATGCCTCTGCACATGCACTCTATATTGCAATGCCCATTGAAAATTGGAGAAGGATGTGGCTGTTTTTCTTTAAAGGATGAGGGGAAGGTTATAGGGTGTAGCATCACTCAAAAAAGTCGATGAAATGCCCTTGCACCATCACATTGTGTACTCAAACCTTTGGGCCTAGTGGGCATGAGCAGGTAATAGCAGGACACTTAGAAAACCCTCTGATAGCTACCTGACTGATGGACATGATTGCTGCAGTTGTGCTCTTGGTCCATAAAGGGGAATTAGTGTGTCTCAGAGTCCATGTCAGTGACTTGATTGTCAGCCATCAAAACCTTTCTTCTAATTTAGCTGCCAACCAAAACTCTAATAGAAAGTATTACACTGATATTAATTGATGATATTTATCTTCCCATTAGGTAGCATATTATAGCCTTTGCCTTCATTTTTCTATGCACTTTTTTTGTGATTGTGCATACTGATTATCAAATTTCTCTTTACTGGTTTTGAGCCTGTCCATTCTCCTGCTCATCCCTGATGCAGGGGTGAGAGCTGGCTGTAGGGGCATCATCCAGGAAGCCATGGTGGCTGTCTCTGCTCTTGCCAACATACCAGCAATTACATCATATAATGATGGTCCTGACTCCACCTCTGGGTAGATGTGGGACCCAAGTACCTGTGGGAGCCACTATGCCATCCCTATGAAAGTGCATGCTTCCAAGCACCCCTGAATGAAGTTTATTGCCAAATGGCATCTTGATGAACTGAATCTTCATAGCAGGCCACACCTGCATCTGCTACCCCTTTCCCCAAGGGGTAGTGGTAATTTACAGCCTGCTGTGTCTTCATTTCACTCAGGGCAAGCATGCCCATCCTCTCCATGGCAGTTCCATCAGATGGCTGGGCAATTGATTGACGTATATGGTCTGTGTCATAGTTAGGTATCTGACCCTCTGTGCCACTGGATCTGGCTCTGTTTCCATTATTTTTAGTAACCACTGGCATCTTTTGGCCAAATTAATGACTTTCTTCAGTTCCTTCACTGCTGCTTTATTTACATCTTTATATAAAAAAAAAACATTGGATACCCATATCCTTCCCAGTTTTCCATCGCTCTCCTATGGCTTTTAGTAACTTCCACTCACCCTCTCAGTGCAGAAATTAATTCTATTTATCTTATTATGTCTTCCACTTCTACATCATATCCTTTTTGCTTGCTCTTTACTCTAGTGCCCAGTTTGCTTCTGTTTTATACAAAAATTCATAACGTCTTCAGATACCACTTATACTTCTTCCCTTCTTATGACTCTATACCCTTTCTATTTATTCATTACACCTCAGTTTCTGAGTTTTCTGATTATTCTATTTGCAGGTTGACAGTTCTGCCTTTTCCCACTGCATTTTCCTCAGTTCTACTTCTGCCTGTTTACAACCACCCTCTAGATGATTCTTTACCAAACTTTAATCCTTATCCTTCTTTCCACTTGTGATTTCTCTGGATTTCAGCTACAACTCTTACACTTTCCTTAATTCTCTGTCAATGTCTTTTCTGTTGTATCTTATCTTTTTTCCATTATTCTTCCATTCCATGTGACTTTCAGATAGTCTTGTGCATTTAATGCATGCTCCCATCTCTCCTCCTTCCATATTTGTCATATCTCTTTGGTGTTAGATCCTATATACAGACCATTTTCCTTCCTTTACCATTTCCAAAATTCTAATTACACATTGCCGATTCCATCTCCCTAAGCTCTAATTTTGTTACCACATACACACAATTCCAAGAACACTGTTCCTCTGTCTCTGGTAATCAACTACCTTGTTTCATATTATATACACTGTCATTGCTTCATTACTATTTAGATATCACACCTTAGTTTTCAAACTTAATTGCTTCCATGAAATTTCTGAAACTTATATAGCCTACACATTTATTTCCTTGATACAACATTAAAATCTTTCACTTCAGTTTCCTACTTCACTCTTATTCACTGAGCACTTGAGCAATTTCCTTTGTCATCCTCAATGAGATGGTAAAATGAATCTCAAATTTCTTTTTCTGTAAATCACACAATTAGGCAGTGCCTTTTTCCTTCTATCTCTTATTACAAATTCCTCCTGCTTCTAGTCTGTCACCGTCTTAAAAAAGTCAGCACTGCTGCTCTTCTTTTTTTCCACCTCCTTTCTCAATATCTACTGCCACTGTTTAAGAGCATTTCATTTTTAGCATTAGGACTTTACTTTCCTTCATTTTCACATTCTACAACATGGCAGCCACTGCCTTCTCATAATCTTCCCTGTCTTTATACAGTTATTAATTTCAGCCATATTTCAAGTCATTTTTATTTATCCTTTGTTGACCGGGTTAGTCCCACTAGGCTAGGAGCCACTTTCCAGGGGAGACCTGAGGTGGTATTTACACTACAAGGGGAAATTTGGCCTGAGAATTAGGGAACTTCCCATACTCTTGGTAGTTGGGGAAGGATTTGTGTGTTACACATCCTGACTTCCTGTTTCTTGTTCAGGCACAGAGGCAGTCAGAAGGAACAGGAAGAAAATATGGCTGATTCAGCTTTGGCTGAAAATGATGTGAAGGTTGATGAAAATGTAGTTGAAATGGTAGAATCACTACCAGAAGTTTTTTTCTGATGGTGTCAGTGCAGAAAAAGCAGTGATATTGGAAGAAAAGGAGATTGTAGCTGCAACATAGATAGATTCAGAGGAAAACTTTCAGAGGAGATTATTTGAAGGAGAGACAGTTACCTCTGAGAAATGCATAATTACAACCCTCCAATCGGGAGGGTTACGGGATGATTATTTAGAAGAAATGGTAAACCAATGTAAACCAGAAAGTTGAACAGCAATTTCATGGAGTGACGTCATGGAGAAAATAGAAGAAGAAAAAGGAGAAGAAGAGACTGTGCCAGCAAATGTTCAAGAGACAAAAACATATGCACAAACTGTGGGAGACAGTACAAATAAGAAAAAAGTACACATTATGTGCGAGCTATAAAAAAGAAGAAAGTTTGGACAGGTATAAAGTTTGGGACTCTGCCATAGCACCTCTGAGTGTCAAAGCAAAAGAGGTAAGAGCATTCATTTTAATTAATAAAGAAACTTTTTATGACTTGATATTTGAGACTGGGCAGGCCATAGAAAAATCTGTGGGTGCATATGAACAAAAGAAAAATATTTATCCATGGTCAGAATATGTCATGCAATCTTTTTACAGACAAAAAAAAAAAAAGAATAACGATCCAGTTTAGAACTGAAGTTGAAGCAAAAGAACTTTAAGAATATTTGTTAACTATATGTAAAGAAGTAATGGACACTACAAAAATATATGATGAAATAGGACTATGGACTGGGGGATGGGAATGTGGAGTAATACTGAAAATGGAAAATGATAATATTATGCACATACCTAGTATTATTGATGTTTTTTTAATCAATGAATGTGATAAAAAAGATGTTATTTATGTGGTAAAACAGGGCATAATGCAAAAAATGTGATTTTAAAGTGCAAAAAAATCTGGTAATACTGGTCATTCATGGCTAGAATGTGAAATGAATATGCAAGAAAATGAAAATGAAGTTATACAGGATAAAGAGACAGCAGAATGTGTTATACAAAAATGTACAAAAAGATGTAACTGATAAAGAGGTTATACATGAAATTAAAGAAAGTAACAAGGAAAAAGAAACAGAGGAGACAAGTGAGGAAGAAGCTGATTGGTGCACAGTAAGAAATAAAAAGAATTTGATAGGGAAAAGAGTTAAAGAAAGGAAAAGAAAATTCAAAAACATAATGCTTAGAGGAAATAAGAAAGGAAAGGGATGAACATTTTATTATACTAACTGTTCTTAAAAGCTGACAATATCAGCTTTAAATGTGAACAGTATGAAAAATCTTAAATTGAGAATAGGTATATTACAATGGTGTGCTGCAATTGATGCACATATTTTTGTTTTAGAGGATATCAGATTATTAACAGAAGAAGAAGAAGAAAGAACACAAACTGAAAAACCTTGGAATGGTGTTATAGTTTGGAACATGGGGAAAGAAACATGTTCGGGCATATGTATATTATGTCAAGAAAGCATTAAAATATTAGATGTAACCATAGTGGAACTAGGCTTAACTATGGTAATAGACGTGAGATGGAAAAAATATGTGTATAGAAGGGTTTACCTGAGAAGGCCAACAACCCAGAAGACCAACAATGAGATGAATGACACCAGAAGGACGGCAGTTGAAATAGCCGACAACTGGAAACCCTGACACGCAAAAACACCGACAAGCAATACAAGCATTTCTGCACTGTAGTACGATCTCGGTGTTGGTATATTAAAGTTATGAGGGGGTGGGGTCAGATTCCACATGGGGGGTGCAGGGGGGGCAGAGCCCCTCTGCTAGCTTTGTGACACTAAGTTCCTTTTCTTTTTTTTTAGTTAGTTACTGTGTTTTGATTCCGGAGTTGACTGCAGATGTCTTTATATGCTGGTGTTGTGTTTTGTCTGGGTTATGGTTTGTCAGGATTGTGAATTGTTGGCTTTCTGCATTGTTGGTGTTCTCAGCTTTCGGCTTTCTCAGGTAGATCCATATAGAATTATAGCTTTATATGCATATGTACCAAAAAAAAAAAAAAAAAAAAGAAAGAGAGAAGTGATGTTTAAATATATTCTTGAAAATGTTTGCGTAAATATGGACATTAGAGTGGTGGGTGATTTTAATTGTAATTTGAGAAAAAATAAGAGCAATTGTGATTTTAAAATGGCTAAAGAAATGATGAGAAGTGGAAAGTTAAGTGTATGGGATAATAACCACTGGCCTATAAAAGGAATGAAATTAGGACAGAAATTGATTATTTTTTAATATTTGATAGTTTAAAAGTTATAAAAAAGAAATTAAGTATGCTTGATTTTCAGATCATGTGGCAATATGGGTTAAAGTACAAGAAAATTAAAAATATATAAAAATAGGAAAAGGAATAAAAATAATGAATGAAAATAAATTAGATTTAGAAGAGAAAAAAAGAATTGTGGAATTACAGAAAAATCATATGACTATGAGGGAGTTTTATGAGAACTGGACTGTTTGGGGGCTTAATTTTAAAGAAAAATATAAAAAAGTATTTTTAGAATGTATATGGAAGAAAAGAAGAAAAGAAAAAGAGAGATATAAGAAATTAAGTCAAGAAACATTTAGAGACTTATTAGAGAAGAAAAATTCCTTTTATAAAAAGAAAGAGAAATATATAAAATGAATCAAATTAAAATTAACAACTTTAAAACCAAACATGAAAAAATACTAAAAAATGACTGCCCACACAAATACTGTAGTCGAGCGCTTTCGTTCATGTTAATATAAATAAACTTCTTCAGAACTAACAAACAATCCCAAACATCCATTTAAATACATAATGATAGGTTATACTATTGAGTTAACCCCCTTTCATTAATATAAATATTATTATAATATTATGTGTAATTTTAAGGATGGATGCAAATTTGTGTTTTTTTTAAGAAAAGTCAATAAGACAATTAAGTGATTTGATGAATGGAAGCTGATTGGGCTATTAATTAATACATTTTTATATTTAAATGGATGTTTGGGATTGTTTGTCAGTTCTGAAGAAGTTCGTTTGATTTGAGCACCTACAATACATTGGAAGATGTAGGTGTGATTGCAAGCAGTTTAAATGAAGCAATCCAGAAAGCTCAGTTAATTCTGGATAGGCTTATAACTTTTTCCAGTTCATCTTGTTCTTCAGTGTCTCCTTTAACTTTGAATGCAGATAACAGGAAACCTTCCACTGATAGTTCCGGTAGTGACTCCACTATCATTGCAGGAGACATAGCGGATTACAGCAGTTCATTCATCAACAGGGACTTAGTTAATCCTTTTGCTACATTAGGAAGCACTTGCAATAACATTGTGAGCCCTGTGGCCAATCATATATCTGAATCGAGGGTATCTAATTGTAAGTCAAGTATTTTTAACTTGGAAAAGAAATTTTCAAGTTATGTTCCGTCGAATATGACAATTTCTATTTGCAGACATGTGTAGAATGCAAGCAAGTACCATTTGGGTTGAGATGTTATCGGTTCCCAAACGGCATTAAAGAGACTGATTGCATTTTCAAAGAATTGTCAAGCTTGTACAATAATACAGGGATTGAAGCTCTAAAATTGTTGATTAAACATATACGTACTTAAGCAAGAAATTAGTGAGTTAAATGATGTTATTTTATGTGATGGCAATTTTGGTATGTTTAAATCCTTGTATGACGGCATTGAACCCAAACCTCTAAGACACATGGCTAGCCTAACTAATAGGAAACAAAATAAATTAGCATGAGATTCTTTGGCTTATGCCAACAATACAGTTTTTATTTTGAACACAAAGCTAGGTTCATTTGCTAAAAATGGTAACAAGAGCAATTTAGAGAATGGAAATCTAAAGGGAGTGAAAATATGTATAGGGGTGACAATGTTCAGAATAATCAAAACAGTGGTAATGATAACATTAATGCTTTGAATGATGCAAGGGAAGGTACCAGTTCTAGCTCTAACATTTCACATGGCCCTAGCAACCCTTTTCCCGTCAAGTCACCAGAAGCAAACAACAATAGGATGAAAACCAAAGGGAAGGGGAATGTGGGGAACAAAAGGAAGGGAAAATATTGGAAGGGATAGTGCCCTTATATAAAATTTATAATTTGAGCGATTTAATTCTTAGTGAGGTCCAGTTACATCAGTTTAGGTACTTATGAATTTCTTTATGTTGAGGAACCTGTATTAGGAATTTTTTTTGGAATTCCGAAAATACATACACATTTAACCAACCCACTCTTTAGACCTATTGTTTCCGCTAAGAAAAGTAAAATTATTACTCTCTCTTATTATTTGGACCACTTATTAAATCCTTTAGTGGTCAAGACTCCTTATTTTTTTAAAAATTCATGGGAGTTTCTGGATTTATTAAGAAATTATACATTTAAAACAGAAACATTATTAATTACTTTGATGTTATGTCTTTATACACTTAGATCGACCAGGCTCTGGGGATATAAGCTGTAAAAATCTTCTTAGAAGAACATACTACTTATGGGGATGTGATGGTTCAGTCCATCTGTTTATTACTGGAACTAGTTTTAAAGAACAACTTTTTTCTCTTTGACGGGAAGGTATACCATCAGACTTGTGAGGTGGCCATGGGTGCAAAAGTAGCACCTGCTTTTGCCAGTTTGGTGTTAAGTTGGTGGGAACTGTCTTTTCTAACCAAATTGGAAAAGTTTAGATATGTCTCCTTGTATAGGAGGTTTATTGATGATTTGGTGTTCATCTGGAATGGGTCTACTGATGAATTAGATACATTTCTGGATGATATGAATAAACACATGCTTGGACTTAAGTTTGAATGAAAGAATACTAAAACAAAATTATGTTATGGAAAATAAAAAAGAATATATGTAGAAAAATTGAAAGGAATGGGACCTTGAGACACAGGTGAACAGTAGTCTCTCCTTTGATAATCACATCGCCACAGTAGTCAGGAATTCCTTCTAAGTGGCACACCTCATCACAAAAGATTTCTCATCTAAGAAAAAAGAGGTCATTGTTCCCCTTTACTCATCACTCATTAGACCCATTATAGAGAACAATGCCCCTTTTGGTATGTACCTCACAAAACATCTACAACAACTATAAAGGCTGCAGAAATACCTCACAAAGAGGATTACCATCCTCAAACAAATGCCCTACACAGACCATCCCAAAAAATCCCAGCTTTACTCCATCTCATATTGCCTACTCAGAGGCGATCTCTGCCTAACATAGAAAGCTATGTCAAACCCAGAGCTGTTGGACATGCTCCTCTTAAAGAAATCCCAATCCCTCTGAGCTACACACTCTAAGGACCTAAACCTTGTCAACACAATAAACAGAACATGCTGGAAGGATAGATTCCTGTCCCAGAGATTTCCCATACTCTGGAAAAAACTACCTATCTATATCAAACAAAGCTCCTCATTAGCACTCTTCAAGAAAAATCTTGATGATTGGATGGGAGATAGGAAATTCACCCCGGGGATCACTTATGTGGTTTTGCTCGATAGGGGCACAGGAAAAAAAATGTCTTGAGTGGCAAAAGCCAGGGTACCTTTTTGGCTAGGCTTATATAGGCCCTTGGGCCAATAGCTTAGTACATACCTATGAACCTACCTATGAATTTAAGGATTATGAAAGCATTTTATTGTATTGATCCATGGAAAGATTTAGAAATAGATAAGAACAAAGCCATGATGGTGATATATAATAACTATAAAAAGATTAAAGACTGTAATGATTTTTTATGGAGATTATCTATTAGAAAATTGCCGGTTAAGGCAAATATGCCATACTAAAAAAAAAAAAAAAAGCAAGATAGAATATGTAATAAGTGTGGAGTGTTTGAGACTAATGAGTATGTGTTTTTGAAATGTGAAAGAGTTAATAATTTATTGAAAGAAATATGTAAAGGGTGAAAAGTTTGTTAGAATTTGAACAAATAAATATGGACATAATAGAATTTGGTTATTATGGTGCATGTAAACAGGAAGAAGTGAAGAAAATAGACAGAGTAATATTTTATGCTTCATGGACTATATGGAAATGCGAGACCAAATGAAATTAAATACAATGGAAAATGGACTTTGACAAAGATTTTGTTAAAAATAATGGTTTGGTTGTGGATAAAATAGTGGTGGAATGCTTAAATTAAAGTTTGTAATGTATGGAGATTTGTAAATAGATGTAAATAATGTAAATATGTAAATAATATGTAATGTATATATCAATAAAATAACTCTATTCATCATTGTTGTGAATGGGGCCCATTTTGGAGGAGCAGTTCCTGTTTCCTTCCAGGTGCAGAGGCAGCCTGGAGAAACAAGGAAGCAGATGAGGAGAGAAGGAGATGATAGAGTGGTGAATGAAATGGAGGAGAAAGCAAATGTTGAGACCAGAGAATGTGTGCAGGATTCTGAGGAAATGTTTCAAAAGAATCAGTTTGGTGGAGATGACTCAACAATTGATGGATGTATAATTACAACTCTCCAGCTGGAGGGTTGTAGGATTATTTACTTAAGGAAATGGTGGTGCAGAGTGAGCCAGAACATGAAAGAGATGTTTCCTGAGGGACATTATGGAGAAAATACAAAAGGAGGATGCAGAGACAATCCTGAAGAATAGTGGTGAGATGGAAAAGAAAACACAGAGAGAAAGTAAAATAAGGCAAACGTGGAATAGCAGGAAAGAATGGCAAGGATTCAATGCAAAGAAGGCAAAGAAGTAGATAGGTATAAAATATGGGACAATTTAATACTTCTTTGGGTGTAAAAGCACATGAGGTAAGAGTATTTATTCTTATTAAAAATATACATTTTGTGACATTATATTTGAGTGTTTTTTTCAATGAAAAAGTTTCTTGGGGAATATGAAAAAAGAAACTGCAACCCATGGAATCTTTATGTGATAAAATCATTTAACAGGAAAACAAACAAAAAAAAATAGTGTACAATTTTGAAATGAGGTAGAAAGATAGACTTTGACAGAACATTTGAAAACTTTATGTAAATAGTACTGGACATTGCAAAAGTTTATGATGAAAGAGGTTTATGGACTGGTGGCTGAGATTGTTGTATTGTGAAGAGAAAAATTATACATATATCAATCATGTTAAGTCTGTAGGGGAATACTGGTGTTGTAAAATGATGGGGACAACATTTTTTTTTTTGTGGAAACGAAGGACATTTGATAAGTTACTGTGACAAAAATGTTATATTTACAGGGGAATGGGACACAATGCAAAAATGTGAATTAAAATGTTATAAATGTAACATAATTGGACATTTATTGATGGAGTGCAAAAATGAAAATAAGAGTAAGGATAAAAAGAAAGAGAAGAAAATGAGAAAGAAAAGACATTTTAGAAATAGTAGAAACAGAAGATGAAAAAATAATAAAGGACACAGAAGAAGGTTCTGAGAAAATGATGAAGAAGACATAATTTGGGAGGTAGTAAAAGAAAAATTCTATTGGTAAAAGGGTAAAAGACAGAAAAATAAACTTTAAAGGGAATTGTACAAAAGAAAAAAATAAAGGAAATCGATAAAAAGGATATATTCAGCTAATGAGGTTGTTATAATGGTTAAGGTGTTTAACTTACAGACACGAGGTACAGTGTTTGATTCTCACCTTTGGGAGGTAAATTTGCTATTCTTAAAATGGCCTTTTAAGAAAGTTAGCCTAGTAATTAACTGTGAACTTATAAAACCATGAATCTAAGGGAAATGAACATTTTAAGTGGGTCTATATTGAATTAGTGAATGCTTAGAAAAGCGAACGCCAATTCATCGACCATGTTTAAGTGAAAGCTTAAAATCTTGAAAACCAGAACAGCAATTTTTTTCACAGGGAAAAAAATCGCTGGGCTGGTTTCAGGAGTTCGGCATTTCCTCCACTGTGGTGCGATCTCGGAGTTGGTATATTTAAGTAGGGGGTTATGGGGGGCACAGCCCCCCACATCTGATTATGTTTTAAGTTTAATTTGTTTTTGTTTTTTTTTGTGGACCAGTGATTTTTTTTCACAGGGAAAAAAAATCGCTGTTCGAGCTGTTCGAGATTTTCAGCTTTTGCTTAAAAATGGTCTATGAATTAGCATTCACTTTTCTAAGCATTCGCTAATTCAATATAGACCCTTTTAGACAGCTTTCTGTAAATGTGAATAGTATTAAGAATATAGTAGGAATAATAGGGATTTTGGAGTGGTATAATACATGTGGTGTAGATTTTTCATATTAGAAGACACAAGTGTTTTAACAACTGAAGAAAGATTACAAGCAGAGAAACTATGGGGAGGAAATGTAATCTGGAATTTGGGAAATGAGAGATGTTTTGGAATAGCCATACTCTGTAGAACCATATTCTGGAGAAATATAGTAAAGTTATTAGAAGTACTTTTTGCAAAAATTGGAAGAGTACCCATTGTAGATTTCAAATAGAAAGAACAATTATATAGAATTATGGTATTATATTCTTATATTAATTATAAAGAAAGCTTATTTCATTAGATTTCAGACTATGTAGTGATAAATATGAATGTTATAATAACAAGAGTTTGTAATTGTATTTTAAGAGCCAAGCATAAATAGAAAGGAAATGATTTAAGAAAACTGTTAGAAGCTATAAAATGTGGTAAGTTAAAAATCTAGGACAAAAATTCATGGACTTACAAAAGGGGTATGTATAGAACTGAAACAGATTATTAATTTTTTCAATGAATCAAAGAAAAATGGGCCCAAGGAGGTACCATCTCAGTTGCCACATGCTAGGACTCTGCACAAACCCATGGAGCCTGTGAATTCTCAAAGCATTCCGGATTCTTCCATCCCCAAAAAATGCCATTATGCTGCACTCTTTGACATGAGAAGCTTCAGAACATGCACTTTGTGCAATGCCCCCGCTGTACCTTCACACAAATTCTGTTTTAAGCACCAAGGTGGGTCTGAGGAAGTCTATTGTCCCAGTGGTGACAAATGCCCGTTAGGAGGTTCGAATGTACCATGGGCATTCATGCAGGGTGAAATTGCAACTTTACTTGCAGGAGATGTCAAAGTAAAAAAGTAAAAGGACCCCTTGTTTACTAAATCTGTTATACAGTACACACACACACACACACACACACACACACACACACACACACACACACACACACACACACACACACACACACACACACACACACACACATATATATATATATATATATATATATAGATATATGTGTGTGTGTGTGTGTGTGTGTGTGTGTGTGTGTGTGTGTGTGTGTGTGTGTGTTTGTATAAACAGGTCTTTGAACACTGTATAGCTATAACATGGAAAAGTGTAAAGCTCGGACACATGGCTGTAAAATTCAGATTTTTTTAATATAGTGTGTTTCTATATTTTTTGAAGACAAATGTATGTACTTATAATGGAATTCATCCTCTCTTTTTAATGTTAGCTCCAACTCTTTGTAGTATTTTTTAGATCTGGTGACAACTGTTAAACTTAGGCTGTGACTTAATGCTGCTTTGAAAGCACGTGGCAAAAATTATAAAAAAATACTTGCAACTGTACCTCTATGCACTGTTTAAATTGACAAATACAGTTCCTGACATTGTTATATCTGACATTGTTATAATAACTCCATTTCTGTGACTTCTTACTGTTGGTACAAACTGAAGCCCCAAGGAGGCCCATCCTATATCAGTAAAATGCCAAGGTGAGGATGTCATGAGGAGATAATAAAAAAATGCACTGTAGAAAGCAAGCGAGCAGCAGGGCAGTAGTGTAGTGAGACAGTTTGACCTTGAGAATGTAGAGTGAAAAATTACTTTGCTTTTTGTTAACGTTAATACTTTGTGTTAATGTTGATCAGAGTGAAGGGACGTTTTGAGAAAGGGGATAGCTTTGTGGGAGTTTCTTCATTTGGCTACAACAATGTGTTTTAGAGATATCTTATGTAGCATGTGTTTCTGATTCTTTCTACTTGCATTTTATGTTTGGTCAACTTGTTTAACCATTAAATCACCTTTGGGTGTATTTGGGGTAGAGTAGTGAGTGTTAGTGTGTGTGTGTGTGTGTGTGTGTGTGTGTGTGTGTGTGTGTGTGTGTGTGTGTGTGTGTGTTTTAACTTGTTGCTCTTTTGTAGCTGATGGATCAGATCACTGGGTGATTGTAACACAGATGCATATATGTGTACTCACTCATGCCATTCTAAACAAGGCAGAACAGAAATGTTTACTGCTATAGTGATGTTGGTGCCTTGCTTTCATTTGTTGGTCATAATATATGATAACAAGTACAGAAAACAGAATGGCTGTCTTAACTGTTTGTGGTAGTGGCTAGATGAGCAGGATACAGTTTTTCACTTTAAAGAAAATTATTTTAGGGTGGTGATGGCAGTCCTTGAAGTTCAGTAGGACCAATACCAGTCCCATTCATTTGTGCATTTGTCAACACTTGATCTACAGTGAAACTTGATAGCATTAATACTTTGCACATTCTATGAGAATATCCAGTGTGGATTTGGGATTGCTTAAAGGGTTATGAGTTGGCATCATGGTTAAGATGTTTACCTCACAAACAAGAGATGCAGGGTTTGATTCAAACTGTAGAAAACTGACCATCCTTAAAATGGTCCACAAAGACAACTAGCCTAGCACTTACCTATGAACCTATTATAGTATCAGAAGGCTTAGTTTAGGAGAAGGAGAGGTAGTAGAAACAGGATTTTCTAATCATCTTGAAATATGGCTAGAGATAAAGAAAAGCAAGGAATGTATAAAAATAGACAAATGGATAAATGAGAAAGCAGGGAATGAAGAAGGAAAGAGATTAGTAATACACTTATGGAAAGATCATATTACTATGAGAACATTTTATAAAAATTGGTCTGAATACTGGATGATATTTAAGGAAAAATATAAAAAATGTTACAGTGGCAATATGATATGAGAAAAGTAGAGAAAAAATATAAACAGAACGTATAATGATGCACAATAACTTTTATATAAGCAAAGATATTTTACAAGGAAAAAAGAAATATTATGTTACTTAAGCAGATTAGTAAAGGAAAATGGTAGTGTAATGAGAGAAATAAGAAATGGTAAAGGAGAAATAGAAAGAACTCAGGAAAAGATTATGAATAGTGTAGTACAATATGTAGAAGACATGTTTTTAAAATAGAAGGTAGTGAAAAAACATTTAAAGTAAAAACGTTAACAGGAAAAGAGAATAAAGAGTTAGTAAAGAAGATTTATTCAAATGAGCCAGATAAATTATTAAGACAAGTAAACATAAATTTAGTAGCAGGACCAGATGGACTAGGGTATGAAATATATAAAAAATAAGGGACTGGAAGAACATATATATATATATATATATATATATATATATATATATATATATATATATATATATATATTTAAATATTTTGAATGAATGGTTAAATGAAGGTTTTATGTATAAAGAGTTTATGTAGTGGAATACTTAAATTCATATGGAAAGAGGAAGGTAGAAGAGAATTAAAAAAACTGGAGACTGATAGTGTTGAATAATAATGATTATAAGATCTTTAGGAAAATAATACAAAAGAGATTTGAAACTAAAATAGAAAATACTATGGAAGATACTATATGTAGTACAAAGAAAGAAATTGTGGATGATATTATGAATAGAAAAGAAGAGCAAAAATCATGATAGGAGACATTAATAAGACATTTTACACAACTGGACATGACATCTTATGGCCAGTAATGAAAGAATATATGTGAGAAAGTTAGGAAATTATGTCTGTCAGCATACAGTAATAATAAAGCAAAAAATCTTGTAAATGGCTGCTTATGCCAAGAGGTACAGATGAAGAGTGGTGTAAGACAGGGATATCCAATGAGTTGTAAATTCTTTGCATTAGTTATGAGTCTGATAGCATGTGAAATAAATGACAAAATGAAGAAGGCAGAGTATATAAAACCTGAAGGGTTAAGAATTTCAGTTCTGTTAACATATGCAGATGACATTATAATAATTACAGAAAACAAAATTTGGATAAAAGAAGTAATAATTTGCCCAAATGAGTATGTAGAGATGATAAGAGTATTTTTATTTATTTATTTTTATTTATCATTTGTTGACCGGGAAAGTCCGACTAGGTTCCACAGAGCTTGTTTTCAGCAGAGGCCCAGGGAGAAATGCTCCAGATGCATGTCTTTGGAATGTGGGAGGAAACCAGAGTACCCGGAGGAAACCCACACGAACCACAGGGAGAACATGCAAACTCCACACAGAAGGCACCCCAGCCAAGAATCGAACCGGAGAACCTCTTGCTGTGAGGTGACAATGTTAACCACTGCACCACTGTGCCGCCCAAGGAGTAGCTTTAAATAAAGAGAAAAGTAAAGATTTAGGTGCATGACATAAGACATGCATAAGACACGGTGCATGAATTTTACAATAAATGCAATTTATGTGCCGGGTATAAAATTTGGGAATTAATTTAATTGGGAAAAATAACAGAATAAATAAAGGAAACCTTTCTTTACTGGAGAACTATAAATTATTCAGAAGAAAGGCTTATTTGATAAACTCAGTACTGATGGGAAAATAGCATGCTTAGCAAGTGGATTTATGCTGCCAACAGTGTTTGAAAAATAATTATTGCAGATAATTTTCTCATTTGTATGGGGTTCTAGATTAAACCTAGTAAATCAAGAAGTTTGTATGTAAATAAAGAAGAAGGAGGAGGTTTGGGGTTAATTAACCAAGTGGTATATGCTGCTTCATTAAATTTGTACAAAGTGTTAAAGTGTATAAATTAAAAAGATGAGAGATTAGTCATACAAATGTATACGTAAGAAATCCACCAAAACTGCTTGGAAACAAGCACAAATGAAACACAAATAAATATAAAAAAGTGCCTGTACGTGGGTGTACTTCACAATAAGCTCCACAAACAGTCCATAGTAAAATCAAGAAACAGCAATTCATTGACAAAGTTTAGCACTTTCATCCCTCCTTCTATGCTCTGGGACATCATCAGAACTTATGGAAAGGAAGTGAGGTCACCATTAAATACATTCCCTTATTAATAAATCAACCAATTAACACTGTCATATACTTGAAACAATACATTCACAACATAATTGTGAGTTGAATATCAATTAAATACATACATCAAATGAAATAAAAATAAAAAAAGTTATAACAATTAAAAATTAAAAACTTTATTTTTAAAACCAACTATATATATATATATATATATATATATATATATATATATATATATATGTGTGTGTACTCCATATTATTTGTAGGTTTTTTTATAGCTTTATAGCTTTTCTTTTCAATACTGGTAATAAAGAAAAATATTCATTTAAACCAGGAACATTCGTAGCATTTAGTCTAATTATCCAGGACAATTCCCTTAAATCTACGTTGAGCTCCCACCACTCCCTTCTCAGGCTTTTTGGAACCACCTCCAAGATTCCAAACTTAAAATGGTGAAAATCCTGACATGTGAGTGTATGCTTATAAAGAGCGTTGTTAGTATTACCCCCTGAAATAGCATATAAATGCTCATAAATCCTAGATTTTAAAGCTCTTTCCGTTTTTACTACATAGTAATTCATACATGTCTGACAGATGGCAATATATATAATACCTCTAGTATTGCAGTTGCCTTTCTGCAGTTTTACTGGTTGAGTCCTGCCTTCTACTTGTACAGTATAATTTTCTAAAATGAATTGGCACTGTTTGCATGTGCCACATCTAAATGTACCTTTCATTACCATGGGTCATTGTGGGATATTATGCTCAATGTAGAATTTAATATTTTTACCTGTTTATATACAAATTGGGGACCTTGTCCCACCACATTAAATATTTCTGAATTACCCTTTAAAATATTCCAATTTTTCCTGATAATAGATTTCATAATCTTTTCACCTTCACCAAAAGGAATCACCACACTCAAACTAAATCTAGAGCCATGTGTTGAGGGAACAAAATTATATATATATATATATATATATATATATATATATATATATATATATATATATATATACATACATACATACATACATGCATGCACTAATCAGCTGATAGTCTTAATCAAGTTTAGGGGGTAGTGTATTTGGCTGTGCGTATGTCCTGCCCTGTATTTTATGTAGGGAAAACAGAAAGGCAGCTAAAGAGAAGGACATATGAACATAAATAAGAGATATCTAATAAAAATCCAAACAATGCTTTGTATAGACATTCTGCCTGTTGTAGTGTCCTTAAGCAATTCTGTTTACTATATTGGAAAATGTTCCTGTTGATCCAAGAGGGGGTGGGTGGAAAGACAAGTTGGAATTAAAAGAACCGAGTTGCCAAATTAAACTAGATGCAACCCATTTCCCCAGAATTAATGACTGGCTATCCCTGGTCCATTATTAAAATTCAGGGCAGAGAAATATTAGTCAGCCTAAACACACATAAAATGTATTGTTTTTATGCTGGACGTTCCACTATTGTTGGACATTAATATACATATGTAAATATATATTATTCAGAACCTAAATATGTTATATATTTTATTGTGTTTATACTGTGGCTTTATAGTTTTACTGGGTACATTTACTTACTATTTATTGCAGCTTCTCATACGTATACATTTTTTTTATATTTTATTCAGTCTTCTTCATGTCAGAGAAAAATGTTTTAGTGGTCTGTTTTTTTAAACTTCACTTCGGGTGTTTTCATTTTGTCACAAATAAACTTGATTGTTTTTTCTTTTTTGTATTGCTCAAAGTTGGAAAAACAAAACAACAGATATAATAGCTAACTATATATAGTGATATATTCATTGTTGTCTATCAATAAGTATGTTAAAATTTCCCGGACACATTGTCAAAATGGTGCTTCATTTTTGCCTAAGGTTCTCCCTCTAGTACTTCAGCATTATCGCTAACCTACTTTATTTCATCCTTAGTGGTAAGCTTTGCTGTAGATCAGTCCCTTTACCCTACCATCTTCATGAATCCACTATGAGGAGTCAGAGTTGGACTTCCTGCAAGCATATTACTTCATGCAATTTTCCTGAAAGCACAAACACTGTATGCTTGAAGGAAAATCAATAAACCTCTGTAGCTCCTGTGCAGAGGACTTCACTTCCCCACACACCTAACTCTACAGTCGCTCAAATCATATAGAAAAGAGAAAATATTTTTAAGCGGTAAAACACAGTTCACACTACTGCTGACTGACATCATCCAGAAGTTAAACTCATAACCGCAAACCTGCTACTAATGAACTTACAATGCAAGCATTTACACTGTTTTAACAGTAAAACTGCAATTCTATTACAAGGGTAACAGCACATTTTCACAGAAATTCATAAAGAGCAGTACAATGATCTGACTGAACTCATTTAATATCCATATTCATTTTGATAATGGCACATTACAACACATCTTAAGTTGGCTAACCCTCCTTACCATTTATCTACACCATGCACGCTAGAAGCACTGCTTTCTCTTTGCTGTGCATCATTGTTTTTTGCAGTTATCAAATGAAATGTAACAGTATAAAAACTGAAACCCATACACATGCACACACACACACACACACACACACACACACACACACACACACACACACACACACACACAAACATAGATATTGCATTCTTTACTGCATATTATTATTTCAAGTCTTCAGCATCTGCTACAGAAATCAATGAATAAATATACTGAAGGAAGGCATTCCACTTGCAGACATACTATTAGGCAAGTCAATCTTGTGAATGATCTGTGGTAAAATGAAGAATTAATCTAAACTTTTAAAGATTATTCCCCAAAAAACCACAGAAGAAAACTATGTAGTTAAGCCTTTGCTCATTATAAATATTGGAATGTATTTATAAACAAGTTGTGTTGTAATCATGGGTTATTGATGGAAATGACTGACATTGTGCTGAATTATAATTATATAGCATTTTATGATAAAATCTATGTTCAAGTTAATGGAGTTGTGATGGGGGCAGCAGTAGCCCCAGGCTATGCCAATGTCTTTATGGATGGATGGGAAGTGAAGCATATATTAGAAAGCAAATGTTAAAATTTCCCGGACACATTGTCAAAATGGTGCTTCATTTTTGCCTAAGGTTCTCCCTCTAGTACTTCAGCATTATCGCTAACCTACTTTATTTCATCCTTAGTGGTAAGCTTTGGTGTAGATCAGTCCCTTTACCCTACCATCTTCATGAATCCACTATGAGGAGTCAGAGTTGGACTTCCTGCAAGCATATTACTTCATGCAATTTTCCTGAAAGCACAAACACTGTATGCTTGAAGGAAAATCAATAAACCTCTGTAGCTCCTGTGCAGAGGACTTCACTTCCCCACACACCTAATTCTACAGTCGCTCAAATCATAGAGAAAAGAGAAAATATTTTTAAGCGGTAAAACACAGTTCACACTACTGCTGACTGACATCATCCAGAAGTTAAACTCATAACCGCAAACCTGCTACTAATGAACTTACAATGCAAGCATTTACACTGTTTTAACAATAAAACTGCAATTCTATTACAAGGGTAACAGCACATTTTCATAGAAATTCATAAAGAGCAGTACAATGATCTGACTGAACTCATTTAATATCCATATTCATTTTGATAATGGCACATTACAACACATCTTAAGTTGGCTAACCCTCCTTACCATTTATCTACACCATGCACGCTAGAAACATTGCTTTCTCTTTGCTGTGCATCATTGTTTTTTGCAGTTATCAAATGAAATGTAACAGTATAAAAACTGAAACCCATACACATGTACACACACACACACACACACACACACACACACACACACACACACACACACACACACACACACACACACAAACATAGATATTGCATTCTTTACTGCATATTATTATTTCAAGTCTTCAGCATCTGCTACAGAAATCAATGAATAAATATACTGAAGGAAGGCATTCCACTTGCAGACATACTATTAGGCAAGTCAATCTTGTGAAAGATCTGTGGTAAAATGAAGAATGAATCTAAACTTTTAAAGATTATTCCCCAAAAAACCACAGAAGAAAACTATGTAGTTAAGCCTTTGCTCATTATAAATATTGGAATGTATTTATAAACAAGTTGTGTAGTAATCATGGGTTATTGATGGAAATGACTGACATTGTGCTGAATTATGATTATATAGCATTTTATGATAAAATCTATGTTCAAGTTAATGGAGTTGTGATGGGGGCAGCAGTAGCCCCAGGCTATGCCAATGTCTTTATGCATGGATGGGAAGTGATGCATATATTAGAAAGCAAATATAAAAACAACATCATAATAATGTTGAGATTTATTGATGATGTTTTTATTGTGTGGAGAGGGAAGAGTGAAATATTTGAAGAGTTTCTCACTTACATAAATAATATTTGCACATCTTTGAAATTTACCCACCATGTTAATAAAAAGGAAATTAGTTTTTTAGATTTAACCGTGTACAAAGAAATTAAGTTATCTACTAGGATATATAAAAAGAAAGTACAGAACAATATGTACTTGCATTTTTCTAGTATGCACCCCAAAAAGAAAAAATGAATATAGTCAAAGGACAGTTGTCTAGAATAAGTAGGTTAATGAAAAAAGAAGCAGACTTTATAGAAGAAGCAAATTTGTTCTGTGATAAAATAGTAAAAAGGGGGTACCCAGAAATGGAGGTGAATAAAATATTAGAAGAAGAAACTGAAGGAAGAACAAAAGGACCTATTTTAGATGAGAGATGTCCCTTTATATATGGAACATCTATGGCTATACAAAATAGTGTAGATGCTCAAGGTATAAAAAAGTAATAAATAGGAATTGGGGGTATATTTAGAACTAATAGCGAATTGCTTCAGAAGCTAGGGGACCAGCCAAAGTTCACCCAGAAAAGAGCTAACAATTACAAAAATTATTTTCAAGGTAAATTGAATAAACCCAAAGACAAGAAACAAAAATGTGGAATGTTTAAGTGTCTGAACTGCAATATGTATAAATATATTTACACAGACACTGATGAAGTAGAGATAGGAGGAAAAATAATTAAGATTCCAGGGTTATTTAGTTGTAAGTATAAAAATATAGTGCACTTGAGTTTTTGTGTAGAATGTAAATCCTTTTATGTGGGAAGAACTACTCGTGAGTTATACAGAAGGATATATGAGCATAAGTATGCTGTTCAAACTGGGGATGAAAAGAATGCATGGAGCAAACACTATAAGATGAATAAATGTAAGGTTGAGTTTAAATTTATAGTTTTGGAAGCACTTTCTAACAGTCTTAATATAGTAAATATTGAGGAAGAGCTAGGCTGGCTAGAATATTGTTAGCAAGTCAGACTTAATGCCTGCTTTCCACCCAGATCTTAATAACAGGGAGGAATGTGTAATGTATTTAAAAAGGAAGAGGCTTAAACACTTATTTATTGATACAGATTTTTATGTATGAAAAGTGTATATGTTTTTATAAAAAAAACTTAAAAAAGTTTTTATAATAGTCATGTGACATTTTGGATCATGTGATTTTTTAGTATGTAAAGTTTTGGGTATGCCCAGAAATAACCAGTCTGAAGAAGTCTCAGAGTTAATAGAAGTGAGACAAAAGTGCTAACTGGGAATATCTGTTTGTTTTACTGCTCTACAATAAATTTGCTGTTGTTCATCTGGAGTCTGACAATTCCTTTTGGATTTTTGGCTTTTTGTTTGTGCTGCTGTGGAAGTGACATGTAAATAAGTCACATAAGAAATGTTGCAATTCATAGTCATCAGCACTAGACATCTCGTAACTTGATGAGGTGACACTATATAAGTATAAAAAATGCAGCAGTACGCCAGAGCAGAAGCTAATAGACATGTTCACAGGTGTGGCAGTTTGAGTCGAGTGGCACTATTTGCAGTAGTAATGGGCTATGTTGGCTGAGTTGGGCATCCTCTTAGATCTAGGGCTTGTGAGCATTACTGGCAGCACCTGAGCTACCGTGCCGTCACCAATGACCAGATAGTGGATCATTACAGACTGGACAGGGATATCATCTGGGTCTTATTTGACATATTTCATCCATATGCTTTGTTTTAAGGACTGCATGGTCTTCCTATACCTGTAGACACCAAGGCACACTTTTAGTGTCTTATCTATAGTTTACTATTTAGTAACCAAATCAGAAAGAAATTTAACATCTCCCAGGATTCTGACTCATTGATATTAATTTGTCAATTATTTCCTTGATTTTATGTTACTAAATATAACTGAACACTTACGGTTCCCCTGGAGTGAAGAGGAGACAGTCAGGACTATGTGTGGCTTCTAAAGTAGTACCAGCTTTTCGGAAGTATGGGGCACCATAGAATACATTCATGTAACTATAAAATTTCCCTTGGCTTACAGTCACAAAGATATAACAATAGGAAAAGCTACCATTCTCTCAAGTGACAGGTAGTCTGTGATGCACAGAGGATCAAAACCAATGAATATGTGTGGTGTTCTAATAGCTCTCATCATTCCTATATTGACATATGTTCAACCTGCATTCCCATTTCCAGTGCAGCGATTTTCCACTGGGTCTTCTTTTTTTGGTAAGTGCTGGCAGTGTCTAGAAGACATTGTGCATACATAAACACAGACACACACACACAACACACACACACACACACACACACACACACACACACACACACACACACACACACACACACGCACACACACGCACACACGCACACACACACACACACACACACACAGTATGAAGTCAATCTCTCCCCTAACAAAAATGTGTTGTGTTGAATTTTGCAGCCTCTTGAACCCTGGCTCATGACCCCCATGTGCAACCCTGAATCAATTTTTTTTAGATGAATTCCAACCCTGTTTATGCCAAGACAAGGGGCATCATAGATCATATGTGGGTATTTGATATAATACTCACCCAATACAGCTAGCAAAATGTTTGCTGTCTATGCCTTGCTCTAGAATATAAATGAAGCAGGATCAACGTCTGCATTACCCCTTACACCATCCACCAGCAGCAACAGCAGATGAGGCAAATGACAGTCATCATCAACAGGATGAGATATGATCAGCAGAAGTAACTAGGCAACAATAGGTCTACTACATGGCAGTGTTGTCAATATGGCAATGTTTGGTTGACAACTTTGAACCATGAAGAGCATGGGGCAAAACAGTAAATATGATGCATGCATTGTCCCTATAAGGTTTTATTGTTCAGTACATGTTCTGTTTTTATTGTGTATCAGGCATATTAGCTCAACACCATGGTGGTGGATGGTGTGGGTCACAGTTGTCATCATTTGCACAGGGTATTAGAGGTGTAAGGTGTAACACAGACCAGTAAATGCTCATTGGTCAGAAGACACAGAACCGCAAAGTTGACAACAGGAAATGTGTGTGTGTGCAGGGAGGGCATATGATACTGAGGCAGTATACTGAGAGTGAAATTGCTGGAAGGATAAATGGTATTATTTATTATATTATCCTGCAACATAGAGAGGAGCCTCTGTGTGGTCATCTTTTTGGGTTTCTTTGTTGCTGAGTGCTGCTGAGAAAAGGCAGGGAGTCAGGGACTCCACTCGTGTGGATGGCATTCTACTTTGTGATATCACCCTGTTGTACCTTTACTGGTCAGAGTGTGCAAGGGTCATGACCTCCTGTAGCAGGCAAAGTGTGATTTCATGGGTTGGTTTAGAGTGCCAGTCTTGCCAGTCTTGGAAGTAGATGATTCTGTCCACCAATGCCATGCCCACCAACATTGAGGGATACCAGGGCTTCTGAAAGCTCCAGCATGTCCTACTTCATTGGCCCACTTACACAGCCACCCTCTGTCTGACCCCACACTGACCATAGATAACACTGTCAGTCTGGCTAAACATGGTGGTACTGGCAGTTCACATAGTCTGATGCTCAGTGCAGCATTGAGTGCCCCCATATTCCTTACCATAAGCATCACTTCATAATGTTTGGTTTCCGTGTCTTCATGTAATTAGGCATCACTATCATGAAAGTCATGTGACACACATGCCAGCAGACTATCCCTGGTTCATACCCTTGTGCATCTGTTTATTAGTGCCATTGCCTTTGCCACCCATGAATCCATGGGTAACTATGATATATCTGACATAGTCTGGTGCTCTGTGTTATTGGCCTATGGTGGGTATGACCACGGAGAAAGCAGTGTACACTTCCAAAAATGGGTTTCAACCATAAGTGGAGCACTTCTGAGACTCTCAGTTACAAGTGTGTTCTCCTCCACAGGTGATGGCATGCATTCCACCAACCATCCATCCATCCATCCTCAACCCCTTTTACCCATTTTGCACAGTATGTCTAAAAAGGGCCCACTATTTTCAGCCATACATATACCATTTGTTGACTGTTGCTTCAAATCCAGGAATCGAACAGGTACTACTGTCACTGTGTCTCCTGAGTGTGACACATCTCTATATAACTGAAGATCTTTGCCAGAATCTGCAGAGGTTTGCAGATCAGTACCTTCCAAAATCTCAGAAATTTAAAAAGTTGCCAATTACTTTTTCCACCTGTCGATGTATAACATGGAAAACACCATAGTAAACACCTTACAATATGCTATGACAGTGCCCTTGTGAAATGCAGGACAGGTTTTGTATGCAACCAATTCTTTCTTTTGTGACTTTGTCTTTTCTAGTGGCAGCAACCAGTTGTTCTCCTGATGTGATTATGAAAAGAAATGTGCATTGTGCCTACATTGTTGGGGTACAATTACTAGTGGAACAAGTACAACTGTGTATGCAAACTGTTTGGGTATACAACTAACCTGGTCTATCACTCACTGAGATAGATATTAGTGGAATTGGTCAGGCAACCAACAATACCCATTCCATACTCGGGGGGGGGGGGGCTGGGGGAAAATACTGTTTCAAACCTTCTGTCTTCTACCCAGAGATGCTAGGAACTCCTTCATGTCTGACAGTCTGGTTGGCCCTGATGGACAAATCCCTGTTGTGGATTTCTCCCTTGTAGTTTTCTTTGGCTTCTGCTTTGCAGAGCTGAACATGTCAGCCAAGCGACCTATCTCACTGTGTGATTGTGTCCACCCACTGTGTTTGTCCTGAAAAACTGACTACCATATCTTGTTCCATAATTTCTAGCCTGCACCCCCTCTACACAACATTCAATGGCCATACACCTTGGGTTTCTGCACCAGAATGTTGTTTTCAGTTTCACTGAAATTATCCAGCCTTTCGATTTCCTGTGCTGTGGGCACCCTACATTATGCCTCTATATGTTAAAACATGAACATATATATTTCTAAGTGTATATATGTAAAGGTGTTGAAAATGTACTTCTTCCTTGTGTAGCCACCCCCCCCCCAACAAACCTGCCTTTTGTATAGTCCCATTTAATAGTTCCCAACAATGGATAGCCTGTAGGCTTGTCTGCTGATATGGCATGTGGAATCCCTCTAACACCAAAAAGCATATTTCTGGTTTGCAGGTTTATACATTGTGCTATGGTACCAGAGAAGACTTCTTAACAGAGCATACCCCATGATAGTCTGCTGGTATTGTATATAGTACAGCCTCCTCCCCAACTAAAACAGCTTTTAGCTATTATTATGGTCAATAAAGCATATAAGCAACAGGAGAAGCAAAATAAATCAGTATGTTGCACATACACATAGCCCTAGGAAACATGCCCACTAGTGTATCATGCCCTTGACATCTGAGTCATAGTTTGAATGCAGAATTTATACCTTACAATAAATATGATAAGACTCACAATGGTAATCATACTATGGTGCAACTTACAGAATTCAAGCAACCAAACTGGCGGAGGGAAGCTAAATTCCACAAATGCAACCATTTTACAGACCACATAAGCAATTTCGACCATCTATGATGAAGAACCATGAATTACTTAATCCTGCTCTTCTGCAATGGTGCCATAATGAGTAGCACATCTATTGTCTTCTCAAGTTCCTGGGGAAAGTGCAGGAGATAGCTGCATGAACATGCAACGCACAACTGAGAAATTAATACATGAAAGGAATGAGGATCTCAGTTGCACATATTTAAACAAGGAGCTGCTGTTCTAGTGTACTGTTTGGCATTTGGCATCCTACAAGGCAGAGATGGCTGGTAGCTTATGTCAGAGGGTTCCCACATGGTGTGTGAAGGCTATGAAGATATTTCCTTATCTCCTTCACACCCACTTCAGGCCTGGATCAGTATGATGGACCCTTAAAAAAAACATGGACACTAGGCATGGCATGGTCCTCATACCTAGCAAGGCTCAGGAATCCAACTGCCTGACAAACAATGCTAGCAATGCTAAGATGACCTGATGCTCACTTGGATAATCTAATGATGGAGGTGTGAGTGACTCACTGAGAAGATATAAAAAAATCTTCTCAGCATTGACATTTCCATCTGGTGGTGGAATGAAGAAGTACAGGACAGTATACAGAGAAAGAGGTTGGCGAAGAAGAAGTGGGATTGTCAAAGAGAAGAAGAAAGTAGACAAGAGTATAAGGAGATGAGGTGCATGGCAAAGGGAGAGGTGGCGAAGGCTAAGGATAAGGCGTATAAAGAGTTGTATAAAAGTTTGGACACTAAGGAGGGAGAAAAGGACCTGTACTGATTGGCTAGACAGAGGGACCGAGCTAGTAAAGATGTGCAGCAGGTAAGGGTGATAAAGGAAAATGAGGGAAACATACTCACAAGTGAGGAGAGTGTGTTGAGCAGATGGAAAGAGTACTTTGAGGGGTTGATGAATGAAGAGAATGAGAGGGAGAGAAGGTTGGATGATGTGCGGATAGTGAATCATGAAGTGCAATGGAATAGCAAGGAGAAAGTAAGGATAGCTATGAAGAGGATGAAGAATGGAAAAGCTGTTGGTCCAGATGACATACCTGTGGAAGCATGGAGGTGTTTAGGTGAAATGGCAGTGGAGTTTTTAACCAGATTGTTTAATGAAATCTTGGAAAGTGAGAGGATGCCTGAGGAATGGAGAAAAAGTGTTCTGGTACCGATTTTTAAGAATAAGGGTGATGTGCAGAGCTGTAGTAACTACAGAGGGATTAAACTGATCAGTCACAGCATGAAGTTATGGGAAAGAGTAATGGAAGTTAGGTTAAGAAGGGAGGTGATGATTAGTGATCAGCAGTATGGTTTCATGCCAGGAAAGAGCACTACAGATGCGATGTTTGCTCTGAGAGTGTTGATGGAGAAGTACAGAGAAGGTCAGAAGGAGTTGCATTGTGTCTTTGTGGATTTAGAGAAAGCATATGACAGGGTACCTAGAGAGGAGTTGTGGTATTGTATGAGGAAGACGGGAGTGTCAGAGAAGTATGTAAGAATGGTACAGGATATGTACGAGGGTAGTGTGACAGCGCTGAGGTCTGTGGTGGGAGTGATGGATGCATTTAAGGTGGAGGTGGGATTACATCAAGGATCAGCTCTGAGCCCTTTCTTATTTGCAATGGTGATGGACAGGTTGACAGACGAGATCAGACAGGTGTCCCTGTGGACTATGATGTTTGCAGATGACATTGTGATCTGTAGTGAGAGTAGGGAACAGGTGGAGGAGACCCTGGAGAGGTGGAGATATGCTCTAGAGAGAAGAGGAATGAAGGTCAGCAGGGCTAAGACAGAATATATGTGTGTGAATAAGAGGGAGGATAGAGGAATGGTGAGGATGCAGGGAGTAGAGGTGGCGAAGGTGGATGAGTTTAAGTACTTGGGATCAACAGTAGAGAGTAATGTTGCATGTGGAAGAGTGGTGAAGAAGAGAGTGCAGGCAGGATGGAGTGGGTGGAGAAGAGTGTCAGGAGTGATTTGTGACAGACGAGTACCAGTAAGAGTGAAAGGGAAGGTCTACAAGAGGGTAGTGAGACCAGCTATGTTATATGGGTTGGAGACAATGGCATTGACAAAAAGGCAGGAGTCAGAGCTTGATGTGGCAGAGTTGAAGATGTTAAGATTTGCACTGGGTGTGATGAGGATGGACAGGATTAGAAATAAGTATATTAGAGGGTCAGCCCAGGTTGGAAGGTTTGGAGACAAAGCCAAAGAGGCAAGATTACATTGGTTTGGACATGTGCTGAGGAGGGATGCAGAGTATATTGGGAAAAAGATGCTAAGGATGAAGCTGCCAGGTAACAGGAAAAGAGGGAGGCCTAAGATATGGTTTATGGATGTGGTGAGAGAGGACATGCAGGTGGTTGGTGTGACACAGCAAGATGCAGAGGACAGGAAGAAATGGAAACAGTTGATCTGCTGTGGCGACCCATAACGGGAGCAGCCGAAAGAAGAAGAAGAAGATTGACATTTCCATCTACTCTTTCTTACTATAAACAAGGAATGCATTATTTTACATTTGTACTACTATCTCATTCTTGGAATAATACTTTGTCATTTGCAGGCAGGCCTGTCCACCATATCCCCCTCTCCAGGCCACCACTTTTAAACCAGACTATAGTACTCAAGTTTGAGCTTCAGCTTACCTTAACTTATGTCTAGTTTGGTTAAATGTTTGTCACCTGCTGTACAGACTGGGGGAACAGTCCTCTACATTTTTACTCCATCACCAGTGATCAAAACTCCCTCACATTTCTTACATTTTACAGCAATCATTGCCTGGTTCTAAAGGCATTATATAGTTTATGTATTGCTCTTTAGGATGCTCTAACTTCTGACTTTGTGCATGATTCAAATGAAAGAAATGGTACTTGGTTTGCAAGGATTTTAGCCAGCAGTTTGGCAAGTGTATGTATGATTTCCACTTTCTCTGGCAGTCCCATGATCTGATGAAGTAATTCTTCCTATCATTTACTTCTGCGACAAGCAAGGCATGTTCAATGCATATCTTTACTCTGTCACATTTGGTGTGTTACTTGTACTCCTGAACCTCCCAGCCATGATGCCCACAGTTGTCACTAGTGCTTTGTCCAGTTGTGACTCAGCACCTTCTTCCCTGTCAGCCACACTACTCACACTTTTTGTAGGAGGTTATACAACTGCTGTTCACAATGGGCCAGTACAGGTGTTGGAACTGAGCTGGAGTATTAAGGGGTTGGTGGGTCTCATGATTGGAGTCTCAAGACTGCCTCCCCAGGTAGAAACTAGTATTTAAGTCTTTGTGCAAATCAGAATGATCAAAATGGGTGAGGTGCTCACAGGATGCTACCCATGTGGTCATTGCACTCATTGCAACAAAGTTTTTAAGTCCAAACAATTTACAAGTAAGAACTGTGGCACAGTTTACGACATCAACTTTTTTGCCAATTGCAGTAGCGAATGGCTGATTTATTTAGCTACATGCAGCTGTGATCCCTTCTACATAGGTCAAACTTCACGGCCACTTACACTGAGAATTTCTGAACACACTAGTGACATGAGGAATAAAAAACAAGTAGTGCTTTATTTAAACATTCTACAAAACATTTATCTGCCAAGTTCAGTTTCATGGTCATAGACATTATAAAAGGGAATAAATCCAACAAAGCAGGATGGCATTACATTCTTGATACAAAAGAAAATAAGTGGATTGTTAAACTGGGTGGTTTATTCCCACCTGGATTAAATGAACAATTTTGATTACCCAATCACAGGTTTGGCTCAATTAAAATACATCTATTAAAGATAATTTTCAATGAATTTTAGTAACACTGAGGAAGGCTGTGGTGTATACCAGCCAAAACAGGTTTGTTTTTCATCGAATAAACTTTATTTCAGAATCACAGTTTGCTGGCTCATCTTTTGGCTTTTGGATTTCATATTACTGGAGCCGTGCAATTGCCTTTCATGCAAGGGGAAATTCCTTTGATGTAATACATCCCAGGGTGCATTGTGCTGAATTTCCATATCACACCGTACCTTACAGGTGTTACTTATTATAATGATGTAGTATTACTGATGTTGTTATAATAACACCAAACTGATAAAGATCCAGACCAGATAAACGTGAACTCCACAAGCTGAGAGAAAGAGGAACCGAAACAATAATAATTATTGTTAAACGTGATATATTATTCAAATAAAATAAAATTCAAATCAAGCGCTTTCGCCTGGATAAATATCAGGCTTTATCAAGATAAATACATTTTAAAACTTGCAAGCTTAAATACTCCATTGATAAAACCATGTGACCAGGGTGTTAAAAAATCAGTGTGCAATTAACTTTAAAAGGCACTGGTTCCAATTTAAAAATAGAGATAAAAAGAAAAAATATTAAAAATAGTATGTATGCCATACATTAAGTTACTACATTCAATAAAGTGCATTTGTACAAAGCTCATAATAAACGCAACTTAAAAGGCATAAAAATCTTTCTATAAATAACTAGCAAAATGACCACAACTCCTAAAAAAATTACTGATGTTGTTGTTGTATAGTGAATGCATTATTTCTTCAGTTTATTTACCCCCCCCTCCCACACACAGACATTTGGTGTGGGCATATTTCTCAGTACCATATAATACATTTTGCATTGTTGCAGTCTGCTGTCTAATCCCAGCATAGTAATTTATAAAGAAAGGTGACCAAAATTATTCTCACCTTTGGATACTCAAGAGCAACTGCTCATCTCAAAGTTACTCAAGCATGTTTGGCACAGTGATCGATTGCCTTTGCTGGCTACACTTTGTAGTGATATGTGTGGATTTTATTTTTATTTTGTTTAACATTTGTTAACCAGACTAGGGCACTGATCACTTGTGAACAATTTCAGTCTCAGCCCGGGGAAGAACGAATTAAAAATAAAACCTGAGCAAAAGCAGAAGTTTATTAACATACATAATGGGAAAGAACAATTAGACAAGGTTAATGTGCAGCACGTAATATATATATAGAAGACAATATGATTGTTTACACTAACATATGCCTGTTGCGGGGCTAAGAGTAAGAAGTTGCTTTGGTAAATGAATGAAACAGTGAATTAAAAAAAGAAGATATGAGGAAAGACTAGTAGTAATACTTTTTATTTGTGGTAGTAGGGATAGGAGGTGGAGATCATGTGAAACAAATGGATGGGGAAAGTTTGCATTTCCAAGGGCCTGATTTCAAAAGACTTACTTTCAGTGTAAGTAACCGCAAACACTTAGAGAAGGCTGAGAGGCAGGTCTTTTGGAATCTGGCTCCTGATGTAACCATGTTTATAAATATTTCTAAATAAATAAGCCTTACACAAAGGTAAGGTACTTAACATTAAGAGCAAGTCTTTCAGAATCATGGCAGATGTACACTGAGACCAACTCTTTTGGAACCTGGCCCCAAGCATCTGAAGATGGGCTTTTAGCTGTGAAAAAATATAGGATAAGAAAAGGTATTATTGATGTTGAAGGGAATACATCTACAGTTTGAGGGCAAGCATGGGAAAGCGGTGGTCAGTGCAGTGAAGTTTTGTTTTATGTGATTATAAAGAGGGTGTAGTTTGGCTTTGATTTCTGAAATTGTAGCAGGGTGATTGTCTTTTTAGAATAACAACTGTTTTGTTATTTAAGAACTTGAAAAGTGTGATCCTATTTGAGGGTCTATTTGTTATTTCATTGATAGCTAGTTAGCTCTTTCAGTTGTTTTTCAGTAGTGTTACTGCTTTGGGGAGCGTGTTTTAAACCTTTGCTTATTATTGATGATTCTTTGGATTATAATATAGTTATCCTAGGATGCTGATGCTGCTAAAGTTAGGCCATATTGCAAATGAGCTACTAAAATGCCTTTCTTTTTTGCAGATCTTGTTGTTTTGGTAAGGGAGGGGGGATTTTTTGGCAGAAAAGAGTAGAGTGTTCATTGTTTTCCTTGCATTATTTAGGTGTGTAGTGAAGTCTGGGGCAGAGCTGGCTCATTTGGTGCCCCCTCTCTGGTGCCCCCTCAATACTAGGTGAGAGCCAAAAAAGGGAGCCATTCTCCAGTCTGGCTGTCCTCTATAGGAGGAGAAGCACCGGTTACTAACACTCTACCCCATTACACCCTACATGACAGGAAAAAAAAAATAAATAAATAAATAAAAAGGTCCATTCGCTGATCTGGCATTCCTTCCCTCCCAAGTAGGAGTGCCAAGTCCTAAAGCCCTCCATCTATGCTTCTGTCCTTATGTTTATGAGAGGAGCATTAAACTGAAAAAAATCTGCTGATTCTGACCCCTAACACCTTGTACCCTGAGTGGCTGACCTCTTTCCCACCTTAGCTATGTGTTTGAGTGAAGTTAAAGGAAAGGTCAAGTCAAATGTCTGGGTATTTGAAATAATCACTTTTTTATGAGAGTATTGTTGTGGTTTCAATGGGAATTTGTGTTTTATTCAGTTTTTGTTTATTTCCAAAGAGTATGCATTTTTGTTTTGGAGGAGTTGAGAAGGAGCCTTTTGCTACTGATCCACTGGATAAATGATAGAAAGTAAGCCTGTAGTTTTTTGGAATATTATTGAGTGATGGATTTGCTCCTCAATCAGGTCTTCCAGGAGTTTGTCCAAGGTTGAAGTGGATAGGATAATGAGGAAATTCCTCAGAGCTCAGATCCAGATGGGGTTAATTCTGTCTCTGTCTTCCATTGGATCCATTAGCCTGCCTGTGATTAATCCTCTATTAGTTTCTCCTTCTCCAATCCAGCCTGTCATTTTGAACCCTCAGATCCAAGATTCCTGAGGCTGTCCTCATGAGATCTGAACACAGTTTGTTCTACAACTCTGGTTGCTTCCCTGAGCCATCCATCTTTGAGCCTTTTGGAGCCAGAAGAGTCAAGGAGACGAGGTGTTGGTGCTGGATTTGGGGGACCAGGGTTGACTCCAAAGTTGTAGAAGCCATCCCTGCTCCTCAGAGCTTCGGCTCTGGACAGCTTAGGTCCAATTTCATCCTCGGGTGGAGGGCTTACAGGGTTTCAGGGGTCAGCGGTGTAGAAAATGTTGGCTCCACTTCCTCTGGCTTCAGTCTCCCCTAGGCACTCTGCCTTTGAGATTGTGGAGAAGGCTTTCTCTTTACCTAAGGAAAGGGCATTCCCTAACCCCCTCAGATCATATCACTCTACCACATTTGGGTCTTTGCTCTAAGCCTCAGTTTTCTATTTTACTGGGACAGCCAGACAACCCATTCAAGTCTCCAATCAGTCCGTCAGGACTCCCCTTTCACTTCTGATACCTCACCAGACCATCCCAATGATGAGTTCCATCAGAAGAGAGCATGTAAAAGGAGACACTTGGATTCACCTCAGGAATCTATCACTGAGGACACTGATTTCAATGAAGGGGAAGGGTTCCACAGATCTCCACCTGAAGATGTCTCCTCTGGAAACATTCATGAACTCATAAAGTAAAAGGGTGGTTGGTCTTCTGACACCTCATCCCTAGATGAGTTGATGTTCCTGGAGGCTTACGGGTCTGGCCTAGCTATGTCTTGGGTGACTCCCCCCCCCCAGTTAATGAACTTATAGGCCTTGTTTCATGCTGGGCATAGAAGAAATCAGATACTGTGGAGCTCTTCCTTAAGCACACAGACAAATTCTTAGCCCTTCTGAAATATAGATCACACCAGAGCAAGGGGGTCCCAGTTGATGCTATGGTTGTTGCAATGGCCCTTAAGACAGAGCTTGCACAACAAAGTTCTTCCATCCATCCCCCTAACAGGGAATCCAGGGCCTTGGGCAGAATTGATAAGCGTGTTTATGCTTCAGTGACCTTTGCTCTGCGGTTGTTGAATTACTTGGCACATTTCATGAGATTGCAAAGAGATTTGACTAAGGAGGTCTCCAAATCTCTCTCTGGGTCCATGTCTGTGGAGGGCCAAAATAGAGCCTCTTCACAACTGGGCACCATTCAATCTATAACTAACGCTTCCATTAAGCCGATTTCCCACAGGACAAAAGGCACCGCATAGCAGTGAGTTCAGACATAGCCATTCGGAAACATGCCTGGATGTGCCTATGTGAATTTGCAGAGCCCTTCAAGTCTTCATTCATCAGTGCTCTATTTGATGCATCTTCCTTATTTGGCCTGAAAGTAAAAGAAACAGTTTCCAGAAGTGAGCAAGAATGAAAGACCTTATCTGCCATAAGAGCACATTTTTCTACCCCTCAAAGATACTTTTCCTGGAATCAATGAGGAGGTAGAAGGATGGGGATCCACAAATCCCAAGGTCCTTTCCAAGACTCATGAGGTGATAATTCTCCCAGAGGCAGAGGGGGAACTCTAATGAAAGACACCATCACCACAGCAGAGGTGGCCTGCAGAGCCAGGGGTTCTGGGATTCCTTTTCAGACAAACCCTGCAAGAGCTCCTGAAAGGCGGCCTGACTGTTGCCATCTGGAGGCAGTCAGGGGGCATTTGTCTCTGCTCTAAAAAGCCTGGGCATCCATCACAAAAGATTCCTGGGTGCAGAGAATTATATCCAGATGTTATAGCATACCATTTTTCCAAATTCCCCTTGCAAGAATGAAAAGAATCCTGAGATGGCAGCATTAAAAATAGAAAAGCTGCTCAGAAAAAAGTCATCCAGGAGGTCCCTGCAGACCAGATAGGATCTGGAACTTACTAAAGATTCTTCTTAGTGCCAAAGAAGACAGGGAATTTGACACCCATCCTGGATCTTAGCAGGTTAAACTAATATGTCAATTATACAGGGTTCTGGGTGGCTACAGTTCAGTTCATTTTCCCTATACTGTGAAAGGATGATCGGATGTGATTAATGGATCTTCAGGATGCATGCTATCACATCAAAGTGAACAGGCACTTCAGGAAATATCTGTGTTTCTAGCTGAGAGCTAGTCATTACCAGTTCAGAGCACTGCCATTTGGCCTCACCAAAGCATCCAGGGTGTTCACCAAATGCATGGCAGTGGTAGCAGTTCACCTGAGACTGCTGGGATTCAGAGTGTTTCCATACCTAGATGACTGGCTCCTAAATGCCCCATTCAGGCAGATACTTCTACAGGAAATGGACTGCTTACTCCAGTTGTGTCTTCATCCAGGCATCATAGTTAATTGTAACAAGTCTGAACTTACACCCATGAAGAGTCTGGGGTTCATAGATGCTCATCTAAACACAGTCAGTCACACAGATAGCCTCTTTTCCACCTATACAAATTCAGACACTCTAATTCCAGGTCTTGAAAATGATTTTGCACACATCTCTGCCAGTATGTTTAATCTTACAAACACTGGAGTCCATGGCAGGAGCTATTACCCTAGCTCCTTTATTGAGGTTTCACATGCGGATTCTGCAATGGACTCTCTCAATTCAGTGGTCTTTTCTTCAGCAGCCTCTATCCCCCCTTGTCAAGATCACTAAGTCTTGAAAAAAAAAGTATCATCTTTGATGGTTACACTCTGACAAATTTTCTCAAGGCCATCCTCTTGTTCTTTCTCTGCCTACTATCATGGTGACCATGGATGCCTTCCAACTTGGGTTGGGGCACTACTTGGGATGGACAGTCCAAGTTACATGTTCCCCAGAAGAGGCCAAGATGCACATTAATGTTCTGGACATGAGAGCAGTCCTACTAGTCATGCCTCTCAACTGTACAGATTTTCGCAGAATGTCCAGATTTTTGCATCATATTTTTTATCTGTTCCTCATAAAATTTGTGGTTTTGTGGCAAATCACTGGGATGATCTGAGGGTTGAAGTCACTAAATAATGATGTACATTTGTGTTTCAGACCATATCTTACAGATAAGACAAATCCTGTTATTCTAGCAACTTTCTAAATTTATAAGGGCAATATTTAAAATCTGCCATTATTTTTGGGCCTCTGCCCCCCCCTCATTCTCTCAAGCTCTGTCCAGATTTTTTGCACTAAGAGGTTGAGAGGTTTGCTACTAGTGTTGAAGGCCTTTCAAGATGTTCTCCCTTCCAGGACAATTGCTATTCAGGCAGACATTATGTCTGTGGTCTGGTACATCAACAAAGAGAGGTGAACCAGATCACACCCACTATGTAGATAAGCAATGAGAGTGTGATAATGGCTAATCTCTTCTGGCTGCTTTACCAGGGGAAGCCAATGTGATTGCAGATGAATACATTGGATTTGGTTTCTAGGAACAGAGCTGTTTTTGGCTCTGCAGTACTCCTAAATATCATTCCATGAGGAGCACCAAAGGTTTATCTAGCTGGGGACATCAGTTGAGGAATGAATGAAAATAACAACATCAGATAAAAAGTTATGTACTCACCATAACATTACAACTATGTTGTCCATTTTCATTCTTCCTCAAATTCCTGCCTCTTAACCCCTTTTCTTTTGCTCATGGAGTGGCCTAAGGATATCACTTTGGCAACTGTTGTTCGTTGTTTGAGGTCCAACTCTTTTTCTTAAACTAAACCTTCTTGAGTTCTCTTAAGGTATTATCCATTGCCTCCTACATGTAGCAAACTCAATCTGAGGTATTTTAGGCTGGTGGGGCATTATAGGTAAAAGGGAAGAGCTCAAGAGTTTGAATCCAAGGGTCTGGAAGCAGCAGCTGAGTCAGATCTGAGTTGGATTCGAAGCCCATCAGTTGAGGAAGAATGAAAATGGGCAATGCAAATGTAACTTTATGGTGAGTACATACATTTTCTTTTTGGTACTTGTACATACTTGGACAGACTGTTGAAGGGGTCACTGGGGCAAGTGTTTCATTTTGGTGCTTCTGCATACATACCTGACAGACTACTGAATGGGTAGCTTGGGGAAATATTAATTTTGGTGCTTTTGCATGCATGCATACATGGATAGACTACTGAAGGGGTTGACTGGGGAATGTTTCATTTTGGTGCTTGTGCATACACACTTTACAGACTACTTAAGGGGTCACATAGGGAAATGTTTCATTTTGATGTCATTTGAGTGCTTGTGCATGCAAGGAAAGACAGACAGACTACTGAAGGGGTCACTTGGGGAAATGTTTCATCTTGGTGCTTGTGTATACTTGGACATAGTACTGAAGGGGTCTCTTGGAGAAATGTTTTATTTTGCAATCAGTCATGTGTTTGTGTGTATTTGGACATACTACAGAAGTGGTCACTTGGGGAAATATTTCATTTTGGAATCAGTCAAGTGCTTGTACAGACATGGACAAACTACTGAATGGATCTTTGGGGGAAAAGAAAGAAAGAAAGAAAGAAAGCAATGTAGCTACACTATTTGATAGGCAGCAATGCAGCAAAGTCAAGCATCATTTTAATTTATATTATCCTTGATTTTAAAACAAGGGTATAGTAAGTCCTCCCAATAGGTCTCATGGAAGATTAAACCTCTTGATGATCCAACTCAATGGAATTTAAGGCTCCTTTGCCTTCCCAATGTAGGGGTGAGACACCCACACCCTCCAAATTTGTATTACTAGTCTTTTTTTGGTCATTGAAAAAAAGTAACGTATGTCTCTGTCTCTCATGAAAGTAGTGTCATGGGGGGCATACCTCTCAACCTCTTAGCACAAGAAATCTGGGCAAAGCCTAAAATAATTGGGTCAAAGGACCAGAAAGTAGGGACAGGTTTTAAACATTGCTCTTATAAAGTTTAGACTTGGTTACTAGAATAGCAGGATTTGTATTACTGTGTTTTCTGAAGGAAATGAAGTTTGAAACACAAAATGTAGGTCATTGTTTAACAAGTTCAATTCTCACTGATTTGCCAGAAACCCACAAATTTTATGAGGTGAAAATCTAGACATTCTGTAAAAATCTGGATAGTTGATAAGTATGTTTAGGGGCCAGGGCTATATATTCAGTATATGTATTAATACTCTGAAAGTCCATTTGTTGCCTGCATAAACTAAGGAGAAAAATCAATCAAAAATGGCTTTGTCCAATCAAAAATGAGGCCTCATTGTACTTTGTATACTTAAAAGGCTTCTTCAGTTCTCCATTGCAGTACCTTGAAATAATCATGATTACTGCAAATTTGCAGAATAACAAATTGTGCTGCACAAAGTATTATACTATATTTTTGAGACAGATATTGGTGAAAGGATCTGGGAACCTCTCTTCCTTTGGTGTTTAAGCAGCTGAAGAGTATCACAGAATAGGATAAGCACATGTAAAGCAGTATATAAATAGTTATTGGATGTGATATTAAGGGTTATTACTGTTTTTTTTTTTAATAAAATGTGTTTATAATTAAAATAAAGCTAACTTTAGCTTGGGAGCTTCCTTTATAAATGACTAACATGCAAATTGGATATATACCTATTATGGGGTTTACCTTGAAAAAGTTGAAAGGCATTCATTTGAATGGCCACAACACTGAACCTACATCTGAAAAGTAAAAATATCTTAGGTTCATAGGTTGATACTAGGCTATCTGCCCTAAGGTATTTACAAGCCTAGCCAGAGTGTTTGGCTTTCATCACCCTTTTAGATTAGTTGACTGTGCCTCTGTATAGTATGTCACAGAAGATAGCCCATTTAAGGTTAGTTTACTATGCCTCTGTCTAGCAGTGACACAGAAGAGATCCCAGGGGTAAATTTACGATCTCCCATCCAAACGTCAAGATTCTTCTTGAAGAGGGTCATTGAGGGGCTCTGTCTGACATGGATTGGGATTTTGTTCTAGAGTGAGGGGAGCCTCTGGGATATGAATCTGTCCCTCCAGCATGTCCTATTTATTTCTGTGCTGAGGTTTAAGTCACTGGAGCGTGTAGTTCTGATGGATTTGGATTTCTTGAGGTGGAGCATGTCCATTAATTCTGGGTTGGACATGGCTTTATATGTCAGGCACAGATCGCCTCTGAGTAGGCGGTAAGCAACTGAGTAGAGCTGGAGTTTCTTTAGCCTAACTGCGTAGGGCATCTGTTTGAGTCCCTTGATCCTCTTGGTGAGGTACTTTTGGGGTCTTTCTAGTTGTAGCAGGTGTCGAGTAAGGTACATCCCAAATGGGGCATTGTATTCAATTATGGGCCTGATGAGTGATAAGTAGAGGGGCACAATGACCTCTCTTAATCTAGATGCGAACCCCTTCGTGATAAGGTGGGCTATATAGAATGTCTTTCTAACCACTTTGGCAATGTGATTGTCAAAGGAGAGATTGCAATCTGCTTGGGTCCCCAAATCCCTAATTACTTCTTCCGTACTTAATGGATTACCACCTATGTGGTAATTTGTGGGCACTTTCTTTTTCCCAAAGGGGATGACTATGCACTTTTTGGCATTTAGCTTTAGGCCATGGCTCTGGAACCAGTTATCCGTCTCTGTGAGACCTTTTTGGAGGATGCTTGTGTCAGCCGGCGAGTCGATTATGGCCCCCAGTTTGCAGTCATCTGCAAACTTTGTCAGCCATAGTCCTCCTGTGTTAGCCTGTACCTCAGAGAAATATATACCGAACAAGAGAGGTCCCAGGACTGAGCCTTGTGGGGTGCCACTTATAACTGGTTTAGAGTCTGACATGGCACCTGCAATTCTGACTATGTGGGTTCTATCCCTAAGCCAGTTTGCAACCCATCTTGTGACATAGGGGTTGATATTTAAGCTGGTGAGCTTATTTATGATGCCTGAGTGGGGTATTGCGTCGAAGGCTTTTGCAAGGTCAAGGTAGGTTGTGTGGACTACCTTCCCTTCGTCTATGGCCTTGGTGACTGTTTCAAAGAAATTGACTAGGTTCAAGAGGCAAGATCTGCCCTTAACAAAGCCGAATTGGGTAGGATCCAGTGTTTGGAGGTTCCCAATGTCTTTGTTTATGAGTTCCATGATGATACACTCCATAGCCTTGCAGACCAGGCTAGTTAGGCTTATAGCTCTTCAACATCAATTGTCGACACTGGTAATGTCAAACTTTACACTTCAACATTTTTAGCATTACCAGATTGACATGAGCATCCTTTGATGTTCAACTAATGTTTGTAAGGGGGCAAGCCCCCTGCACCTCCCATATGGCTAATCCCCCACAGTCCCTACATATTATATATACAAACTCTGAGATTGTGCTGTAGTGAGGAAAAGTGTATATTTCCTGATCCCCACTCTAGTACGATCTCCAATCAAAACATCAACCTCAGATGTGCGAATGCACACTGGCATTCGTTAAAGTGGATTTGACCAATGCTCCATTCATTGTTTCGGGAACCTGGGCAGCCCATTTGACCAGCCAAGTTTTGAATGGAGGCATTTCAACTTTTTAAAGGTAAACCCTATTATGGATTGTTTTGTGTAGTAACAAAAGAATCCCATGCCATATTTCACATCCCAAAGGTTAGAACCAAACTGTACCTTGTATGTGTGAAAAAAAACAAGTATGACTCATATTGTCAGATGCAATTTAATCCAAGGGACTATTTTTTACTTTTTTTTCAATTTTTGCTTTCTTCTGTTGCTTACTTGCTTACACTTTGCATTTATCTTTATTTGTTATGCAATGCACACCTTTTTGTGCAGTATACATACATATATAAAATCTGTTGAAGGGTCATGTTGTATTTTTTAGCTGCTTCTCCCTTGGCTCATGATTTTAATGTCTGTGCGACAGCTGGAGTAAGTTAATGTGTTTCTATGTTGCAGTTCATATTTACCAAGTTATTAATCGTATAATCTGTTATGCTGCTGTTGGCATTTGGACTGTACCTGCAAAGAGATGTGGATTGTACTGAATTCTGCTTTATTTTTAATATTTGTGTGGCTTCATTAACTCATTACATCTGAGTGACACCTACAAGTGCATCTGCAGTTAACTCCTATGGACGCGTCTAGGCATCAAATATTGCTTGTTCATATTTGCATCAATAATTTCAAAACCGTGCTATGTACAAGGTTTTAAAACACTTCATCTTAAAGCTTACACAACAGCAAACTCAACTGCATTAATATTTGACCTCTATCTTGTGCAGGTAAATAGATATTGACTGTTGTTTTTGCAATATTTATCTATATAGATATAATTTTCACATTTTTCTCAATATCTCAATAACCAATTAACACTGACATAACTCCTTAGCCTCACGAAAGCTCTTAGCTAGATGAATAAAATGCTGCTGACAGTGTGCATGTAACTTGAGTGGTTGCTGAGATATAGTAAGTTGTTTACAAAATATTACAAATGTAATAGTTACTGTGTTTACTCTGACTTATAAAATACTGTCTAAGACCTAGAATCTAAAAAATACTACCACTATAAAAATATTTTGTGCTGAAGAGACTGCCCTTTATACTTCTTTAATGATCCTTATAGTTCCAGAGATATGAACATTTGTTTGAAATGTGAGGACATAATTTGATTCTGTCAAAAGACTTAGGCTTCATCCATTGGAAGTTGAGCTCCACTGGAATGAATGAGTTAAAATGCTGAAGCTCATATCTATCAGTCTCTTAGCACAAGAAATCTGGATAAAGACAAAATTAAATATTGCTCATATAAACTTAGACGGTTGCTAGAATAATAAGTTTTGCATTAGCGCACATTTTATGAAGCTACAAAGTTTGAAACTCAAATGAATGCCATTATTTTGTGACTTCAGTCCTCAATGATTTTCTAGAAAACTTCAAATTTTATGAGGAACAGACCAAAACTATGAGGCAAAAATCTGGACATTATGCAAAAATCTGGATAGTTGAGAGGTATACTAAAGCTGTGGTGTGTATAGTTATGCATCACATGATAGTTAAATGATTAACTTTGAAAATGAGTTAAACTTTTAATAAAACAGCCTGTTTGGGCATGCTTTTGAGCCTCTTGGTCTCTTATGTTTTTGTAAAAAGTTGTTGTCAAGGTATTTCCCCCCCGGTTCATAGGTCTTTACTAGGCTAAAACTCACAAGGGCCTTTTTAAGCCTAGCTGTGCATCTCAAATCTCTGACAAGTTCTGATACTCATGATAAGTGTACGCAGGAGCTTGGGAGATGAAACATTTACATACAGGGGCCTGGAAGATCAACCACCTACAGGCTGCCTGTGTCCATTAGAGACATAGGTGCCAAACCAGGGATGAATTTCCTGTTCTGCATCCAATTATCCAGGTTGCACTTGAACTGGGTTAGGAAGGAACTCTCCTTCACATGGCCTTTTCTAGAGATGGGATAATCTCTGGGATACATACCTGTCTCTTCAGCAGGTCCTATTTATATCACAGGCAAGGTTTAAGTCTTTAGGATGGGTAATTCTGGTGCTGTTTGTTTTGTGGATATGCAGGAGGTCCATCAGAGTGGGGTCTGCAATGCCCTGTGTGATGACCCACCACTGGACCAATAATCAAGGAACCTCAATGCTCACCACTGGGGGACATACACTGAGGGGATGACAAGGTACACACACACACACACACACACACACACACACACACACACACACACACACACACACACACACACACACACACACACACACACAGCATTACCAGATGCAGCTCTCTGCATCAAGTGCAATTTCCCTTAAGAGCACACAGAGACCACAGTCAGTCTGGGGCTGTGTTCTCCCTCTTTCTCTAGATCCCCTATAGGACTCTCCACTGGCACAGCTATAGAGCTGAGATCTCAGTTGAGTGGCCAAGCCAAGACCTCCAGCACAGTCTCTGTCCAACCAATGCTTCGTGTCCCTGCCCAAGTATCTGACACATACACTCTTTGAGGTTTGATTTATATACACACACACACACACACACACACACACACACACACACACACACACACACACACACACACACAGTCACACACCTGGGAAAAGCTGGCACAAGTTTACTAGCTATGCCCCCTTTTGCCCAGACTATAAGGTAGTTATCACTGCCACCAGCCAGCTCCATATCAGCTACTTTAAGGCCCTTAATAAAGGGTGTCCAATCTTACTGTGTAATGTTACTATTAATACAAATGGTAGTTTGACCAAGAGCAAGGTTATTAGGAGTGGCCCACAGTGTCACCACATAAATAGGCAAGTACTCTCAGAACTTAAATATCTCTAGACAGATCAGCCACAATGAAATATTTAAATATATTTAATAATAAATAATAAAAAACAAGACATACTAAATATATATTTACAGTGACATCAGAGTTCAAAATCACAGGAAATATTTAAAACAACATTGCAGGACAGTCTCAAATAAATTAAGAAAAATATCTAAACTAAGCTTTGCTATATTCCTGACTACATTGAAGAGAGTTCCTATTCCCTACAAATTTGCTTACAGAGCAAAGCAGATGTGGTGAATGGATCTTCTCTAGTTGTTGTCAGGTCAAATTCAGAATACAGAATACTGTGTCTCTCTCAGAGAGTTCTCAGATTAATATCTCAAATATTACTGCTGGGTTAGGTTGCAGAATGACATTATTTCTTGTCATTTGACTTCTAGTCCCCAGGCCCAAAAGAACCATTGATGGCAGCTGGTAGCATTTAGCATTTACCTGTAAAAATACATAGACAAGGGCTTTTCCTCAAATCTTTGGCAAATGCTGGAAGTCATAAAACAATAAAATACTTCCAAGACAATACAGAAAGCTCCCTAGTTTTAGACATCGTGTCTTCTTGCTACATGGAAACTGAAAGATATTATCTTTTATTGCATACCATAAAGTAATTTAATTTCAGCTATTTTTCTAATGTTAACCTCCTGTGTTCCAGTTTCCACTGTTATAATATATACATTTAAACAGTTACAATAGTGCATGTACATTTCTGTTCTCTTGCTGTGGGGCACACTGTGGATAAATCTTTAAGCTGAGTACTTTACAAAATACATTTTTTAACACACGTTTGATATTCACATGACATATTGTTCTAATGCATTTGTAACACAAGCATCTTATATACAGTAGATCATGCTGGTATTCAAAATTTCATATAATTATTTACAAATGTCCAGATAGCTGTGCTGGCAGTATCTCCCTTAATTACACTTCTATATAAATCGTGTTGATATTCTCAAATGACATATGATTATTTACAAATTTCAGCTAGCTCTACTGGCAGTACCTCCTTTGTCACACCCTGTATGTCAGGCATAGATCTCCCCTCAAAAGGCTATAGGAGACAGAATACATGGCTAGAGCCTTGAGATGGTCTGAATAGCAAATTTTACTTAAGCCCTGTATTTTTTTTTAGTGAGAAACCTCTGTGGATGTTCCAGTTGTTCGATATACCTTGTTAGGTACATAGCAAAAGGGGCACTGTACTCAATGATAGGTCTGATGAATGCCAAATATTATGGAAGAAAGACTTCTTTGGACTTAGATGCCATACCTTTGTTTATAAGTTGAGCAGCTTGGAAGGATTTCCTCACTACTGTAGACATGTGATAGTTAAAGGCTATATTACTATCTATGTGTGTCCCTAAGTCCCTGACTACTGGGTCAGCTCTAAGGGGTGTGTTGTCAATATGATAGTTACCAGGGGTGGATGACTTCCTGAAGGATACTGTTTTGGATTTCTTGGCATTTAGTTTTAGTCCATGGCTCTGACACCAGTTGTTTGTCTGCATCAGCCCCTCCTGGAGAACATTTGTGTCAATGTTGGATTCAATGACAGCTCCTAATTTGCAATCATCTGCAAATTTAGTCAGCCAAAGACTCTGTTTTTTACTGAGGGCGGGGTGCCAAATAAAGGTCTATCCTGGGCTCCAAATGGACTAGCTACTCCTCTGAATTTTCACTCTGTCTTATAATTTGGAGATATTCAATACAATACAAAAGAATTATTACTGAACTGCCAATTAGTACCACTTGAAATTCAATGCCACTAACTATAGGTTCCGATGTTATGTTTTCTGGGTCTGACATTAATTTACACAGATAATGCTAGGTTTATCTAGTGTTTTTGGCTTTATTGGCCACTTTCATAGTATTCTATATCCTTATATGCTCTATCTGTTAACTTAAATGTGCTGGTCTAACTTCTTGCCGTAAACAACCATTTGGCTATGCGTCATACACATGGAACTGATGAACGCTGACTTACCTACCTGTAGGAAGTCCCATAGCCACTTTCTTGCATATTTGGTATGTACATTTACAGAAAACGCCAAAAGTTAAGACTAGCGTTTTAACATTTGACCGCCTTTGAATAATGCATTATTACTATAGTCACAACGCCGTATCTTATAGTGATTTGGACAGTGGGTTAATTCACGCTAAACTAGTTAGACTGCATTGTGGCTTAATGTTGTACAAGTGTAGCACTATCACCTAGTTCAACATTCATTCCACATCAGTCCAGAAAATATAATGTTGTTGTGAGTTTTTCTAAGGTTGTATAACTTAATGGAGGAGCCTCACTACACTCTATGTATTTGTAGTTTAAGATCTACATAGTAGTGGGGTTTTTGGAATTTGGCTAGTAATTTACCTAAATTTCCTAAATAGTAATATTGAATCTATCTAGCTTATTACTACCATGGTAATCATGTCCATTCTGTTAACAAACTAACCTACCGGGCTACAAGTGTATATTTGCTTACTATCTTGTACTGTTACATTCTCAGAGTGTTAGTCCTTAAACTAGAACATCTGACGCAATGGTATTTAATCTGCATTATAATCATGCATCCATTTTATTGAACTGCTAAAACACTCTCTATATTTGCTATAGTGATCCTAATTGTGTGCATCGGCTTACTGGTTCACAAGCTCTAACTGTACCATTGTTCTAACAGACTAATATAACCTAAAGGCTTATTTTCATTGCATACTCCTATTACACAGCTAATTTGATTATAGAGTGTATTTTCTTATATTGTTTATCTGATTAGGACCATTTTTTACTAGGCTCAGCTGCTAACGTAATGTTTCTTCACTACTTTGTCTTCTTTCTCCCTTTGTCTACCCAGCTTGGCAAGCTGCCTGTCCTGCATTAGGGTTGAATACCTGCCCTATCTGACGACCTTGATTCCTTACTTTTTATAGTACCTACTGTCTCTTCCTAAAAACAACTTCTCCTCGAATTCATCCCCTCAAGGAAGCCAGAAAGTATGTTTGTTACTGTATGTAAAAGATATTTTGTCTAAACTAATTAGTTGTAAAACATACCCTTCCCTGCCAGGGTAGCCAGCAGCCATACTCCTCTGTATTTCTCTACCCTCATCCCTTCACTCTCGCAGCCTCTGCACTTGACTTCACTTTTCCCACCCTTACTTACTTACTTCCTAGAGCCACTTTTTCCCTCCATGAGCTACTGTAGCAGTATAGTTTTTGACCACTAGATGGCACCCTTTTCCTTGCACATCTGGCCTACAGCTTCAAAATAGAATATCTTAGGTAACTAGTTTTACCTTACTTGTTTCATTGCAGTCCCACTTTACCCTTCCAAATTCACTATAAATCTCTTAACTACCCAACCTACTCAGACTATCATTACCTCTATTACCTCCTTTACCTACTTCCACCTAAACTTACCTCTAGCAGTCAGCATTCCACTGATTATTTTCTCAGGTTTTCTTCCTTCATTTGGCTCTACCCAATCCATTCACCCTGCGGGCTCACTCCACTCCCCTACCCTACCCCCAAATTCCACCCACCCCCACTGCATCTAACCTTATACCTCTCTAACCACTCCCACTTGCACCATTATCATATCCCATCCCACAACTCATTAAGATATTCCATCTTCTAAGTCACTCCTCCTAATTCATCACATACTTCACCTCTTCACTCTCCAACCTCCACTTCTTCAACCCAATGCCTATTTCACCCATATCAACTTACCTCAAACCCCTACTTCTGTTCTCAATTCTTCCTCTCCTTTTCCTTCCCTATACCCTAACTGCCTATGAACATCTTAGTTACTCTAACTTCCACCAGCCCACCAAACAAACATCCTTTCCATCTTTATCAGCCACCCTTAAACACATAAACATAACATCTACAAACAACTATTTCCTCCCAAAGTATCATAGAGTCATCCACATTACCTATAAACACTACCAAGTCAAGAGTGTACATAACTTACTGAATCCTTCTCTCATCCACACATACCTACACCTCTTACTAGATGGTGACATACATCCCAATCCTGGCCCTACCAATATTAGTCCTGCACACCCAGGTAGACCTTCTCCCTCTCCCCTTCACACCCCTACAAGGCCTCATAACTCCCTCTCCTTAGCTCACTTAAATATATGAAGTGTGAATAATAAAGTGACTTACCTTCATGCCCTACTGGATGCACATGACTTTGACATTCTCTGCTTAACCGAAACATGGTTAAAACCATCAACCCAAGACTATGAACGCACCCCTCCAGGATATAGTATATTAAGAGTGGATCACCTTAACAAGAAGGGTGGGGGTGCAGCCTTAATATACAAAGCAGGGCTCCAACGTATTCTACTGGATGCTCACCCACCAACCAATACCATTTCTGAAATTCTTATCACTAAGCTACAATTAAATACTTGTAAGTCCATCTACATTTTATGCTCACATCTTCCTCCAGGTAATAACATCAACTCCCTAGAAAATATCCTTAGCTGGCTGTCCACTAACTATCCACAAGAAACCATTGTGCTAGGCAACTTTAATATAGACTGGAATACCTGTAATTCTGATAACCCAACTAACCACATAAATCTACATGGCTTCACCCAAACTATCACCTCACCTACTCAAACCCATAAACCCGTGAACAAAGAAACCACCCTAGATTGGATCCTTATAAATACTCAGTTCACAACCTACATGGTAGGCATCCTGCCAGATGACATTAGTGATCACTCTAACTTATATAATTCGGCAAAAGAGTAATACATCCTGCCCTACAACTTTTAGAACTATTCGCTCAAATAAACATTTCAACCCTGAACACTTCCTAAATGAACTGAGTGTATGCAACTGGTCACCATTAAAACACCTCCAACTTGAGGAAGCAGTGGCATACTTCAATTCCAAGTTCCTTGAAATCATAGACTACCATGCCCCTTCTTGTATTCTCAGTAACAGTATCAAAACAGTGCCGTGGCCTACTAAGGAAACTAAGCAAAGAATTTTGCTAAGGAACAAAGTCTGGGCCAAATGGCATAACTCTAAAGACCCATCTGATCACTTAAAATTTAAACAACTAAGAAACTCTACTAAAGCATCAATACTATTAGACAAAAAAGTCTTCTTTCAACTTCAACAAACCAACCATCAAAGTCCACAGAAATTCTGGTATCAATAGACTCCTTCATCCAGGCAACTCTAAAACACCAACCCCATCTGGAATTACCCATGACACTCCCAAACAAATTGCTGACTCCTTTAATAACTTCTTTACTGAAGCTATCCAGTCACTTGCTAACTCTCTAACTCATGTATCCTCTAATCTGCCCTCCTCCTCATATACCTCACCACCTACTTTCCAACTCCACCCTGTCCCCACATCCCTCATCTGTACCCTCCTTTAAAAACTCAAACCCTCTACCCCCTCAGCTGACCTCTTACCTTCTAAATATCTTCATATAGCAGCTAAAGTTATTGCCTACCCTATCTCTATCCTAAGAAATAGAACCATTAATGAATGTACGCTCCCATCCATCTGAAAAGTCTCACATATCATTCCACTACACAAAGGTGGCAACTCAACAGAACTTTTCAACTTTCGTCCAGTTGCCCTACTCTCTCCCATAGTTAAATTATGGAAAAATTCATCCACTGTCAACTATTAGACCACCTTCTCCAAAATAGCCTATTAGCTAGTGCTCAGCATGACTTTCAACTTTTTCATAGCACCACTACTGCCCTCCTTTCCTTCTCTGACCACATTAACAAAAATTGCAACAATAACACCCTGTCCTCTGCTATCTTTATTGATCTTTCAAAAGCATTCAACATGGTTAACCATCAGCTACCGTTGAATCTTCTCAAGTCCTTCTAATTTGAAACTCAAGCACTACAGTGGTTCAAGTCCTACTTAGAAAACAGGCAACAGGCAGTGCTTTGGGAAAACACTCTATCCTCCCTGTCACCCTTGGTGTACCCCAAGGATCTATTTTGGGCCCTCTTCTATTCTCTATCTTTATAAACGATCTATCTAGTAGTAACCCCCAAGCTGTAACCATACAATATGCAGACGACTCCACATTAATATCCTCAGCTACAGGGCCTTCTGAGCTGCAGTCCCTCACTCAAAATACCTCTGAGCTTGTAGAAGAATAGTTGTTACAGCGTTGTCTCCTCCTTAACCCCAAAAAGACTGAACTATTGCTGTTCACTCCTACACAAAAGTCCACCCCATTCCACTTCTCTAGCTAATCTAAAAATGGTACAGTCATATCTCCTGACACTACCACCAAACTCTTAGGAGCAACTATTGACCACAGTCTTAACTATGATACTCATATCAACACCACAATAAAATCAGTAAACCGAAAACTAGGCTCCCTCTATAAAATTAAACCCTTCCTTCGTCCCATAGCTAGAACTACAATTGCCCACACCCACCTTATCTCAACTCTGTTTTGTGCCTCTCCTATATATACAAGTTTATCTAAAAGCAATCTCAACAAGCTGGCAATCTCCTACAATAATATTGCCAGATTTGCTACCAGCTCTCCTTTTAGAACCCACCACTGCCAAAATCTGAATCAACTGGGTTGGCTTGAATTGCATAATCAAATTTTATTTCATCAACTAATTATTGCCCATAAAACCCTTTATCACCCAGATAAAACACCAATTCTGACAAGTCTAATCAGCCTATATAAAAATCTTACAAACCTACTCTCAGCTAATAAACTTCTGGTATCCAGACATAAACCCAACAATAAAGCAGGAGATTCCCTTTACGCTAACACTGTGGGAAAAAGCTGGAACCTACTTCCTGGTGAACTCACATTTATGTCTTCTACTACACTTTTCAAAACAAACTCAAATCATACCTTACAAGCCACTGGCTGTGTGTCCCTGTACTAACCCTGACTAAGAATTTCTCTTCTATTTTCATCATCATAATCTGTTTTTCCTAGGCTATTATTCACTTTATTGCCACTTAAAGGCTTCTACCTTCTACTTGCACTTATTGTACGCAAGAAAGACGGAATGGACATCTCTCTGTCTTATTGATGAGTTTCTGCCCCCCAACTAACTCTCCCAATCCTGTTCTTCACTAGTCTGTTCTTCTATTACTTACTTATAATTTTGAGCTGGGAATCACCCACATCCTTCTGAATACTTTCTTCCCTCTGTTTACTACAAAAAAAAAAAAACATTTTTAGGGGGGGTTATCTTATCTTATTTTTGTTCTACTTTTATCCATCATGTATGCTAAATTACCTTGTAACACCTGTTTCTTTTCTGACAAGTTATTTGTAACTGAAGTTTAATGCTCTGTAACTGAAGTTTTAATGTTCTGTTTGTTTATGTGTTTTATTTGGAGCTTTTCTCCCCGGGCCTCTACTGAAAATGGACATATATACTGTTAGACTAGCCCGGTCAACAAATGTAAAATAAAAATAAAATAAATAAATCAACTCTCTCTTGTTTCATGAACTGTCTTGCCAGTGTCAGTGGGACATAACTGATACTCCAATCTGCATATAATTTAAAAGTATCTTAGAGCTACAAAAAGAGTGGCTTTATGCTCTGCACCAAAAATCTTAATTCCAAAGTACTAAAAGGCATCTACATTCAAAACAAAAATAAGAGGGGGAAGGACATCTGTGTCTCTTACCTAGAGAATGAGCTCCAGCCAGCTATGACCCCTGAATTTGTTTTTCATACGAATCTGCACACCCATATACAGATTGTACAAAAGATTTGCAAATTCTTCAGAAAATCCAAATTTTCCTGGAATCTCAAATATGAAAGGCCAGATAATGCAGTCAAAAATGTACCCTACATCCATACTTAAGAACAGCACAGGGTGCATGACTGCTCAGCTGTATGAAGAAGCCTGCAACTGGTCTTTCCCTTCTTTATGACTGCCGTCATAGTCTCTCTCCATAAAGTCTGTAACAGGGAACTCTTTCTGTCAAACTGCTTCATTACTTTCATTAGCTGAAGAGCAAAACCTCAAGAGTCATAGTATAGAAATCCAATTAGAACCCACTTAACCTAACTGTTTTCATCAATTCCAATTTTCACAACAATACAGTTCCCTCTGTCTCAGTTATCAGGGCCATAAAGGCCTGCTATTTCTCTTCTAAAAGCTGGAGAAGCCTCAAACACTATGAAACTTTCATTTTTTTTCTCTACAATCAATAATTCATTTAAAGTCTTGTAGTAGGATATTGAAAAGGACAAATCTGGCAATAGTCCCTACTACAAATTACAGTAGGTTTTCTTATATTCCCATATTATCTCCAAATTTGTTGTTTAGCTCTGATGAACCTCAAGAGTAGAGTTTTAACAGCTGCATTGAGGGTCCCTTAATGCAAATTCTTATTATTAGCAATAATATGTTTCATTATTTGTTAATGCCTGTGGATATAGAGTTCTACTGTCTCTTTAACCAGTCCTGTCAATCATTTAACTTCTCTGTTTCTTCACTGCAACCATTTCAGTATGCTAAATTGTCCAAGATACACATAAGGTATCACTTTTCAAATGTTCCAGCTTATGAAAATCAGCAGTAGCAGGTTATTTATGTAACTAATTCCTGATCCAAACAATAATATGAATTCAAAGACCACAAGTGTGATGATTTCTTCACTCCTCCTCTAATGGATTACAGCATTAAATACAAAGATTATTTGCACATAAGGCTTGATGTTTAGTCCCAAATTAGTTTAAGGCACGAAATGCAGCTGAGGATATAGGAGTCTCACATGGGAATGTGAAGTATAAAGAAAAAGATGATGTTTATTTGGCCTGGTACAAATAGAGAAATGGGCTCAGAATTTTGCATTGTGTGATGTTTATCACAATAATAGTCCAAAAGACAAAAAATATTCCTTTTTCATTTCCAGAAAGACTGTATAGCAAAGCTGGAACAAACATGTTTATATATCAAGACTGTGCATACCTGATTTATGATGATTATTATCAGAAGTGTCTTGAGGTCAACAGATACTATGTGCAGGTGGTGTGAGCAGTGAAATGGAGCTTACATTGTAATTCCAGATGTACTCATATCAGATAATTGTCCTCAATATGCAAGGGAGTTTCAGCACAATGGGAGTTTCAGCAAATTACCTCTCGTTCTAACTGTACTCAGTCTAGTTGTTCAAAAGGCAGTGCAGTCTGTCAAGAACTTCACAAAGAGTTCAGAGAACACTTAAAGTCACAATTATAAAGAGTCAGAAATAGCTTTATTGGAATATAGAAATACTCCACTGCTGAGTGCCGGTCTTTTGTGTGCTCATTTACTGATGGTCATGTATTGAAAAGTAGAATTTCTGCATCTGCATAGGATAATACGTTTATACTAAACTCATGTTTAAAGGACCAGCAAGAAGCTTAGCTGTGACACGTTGAGAGAATATTAGTTACCACTGTGAGAAAATTATTTCCACATACCCAGGCATTAGTTTGCAATCTCATATCCAGTCATCAAGTCTTGGTTTTGAAATTGGGTAATCATGTTAGTTTCTTTGACATGCAGAAGGAGTTTATTCCAAGGAGAGGAAACGTGTAGGCTACAAATCTATCACTTTTACAGATGTTGTTGGTCTTGTGGTGAAGGTTGAGGCTTATGGTGTGATTATTAAACCAAATGCAAAGGAAGAAATGAGCAGCACAGCCAATAAAAAACACAATTAATTAAAATGGTAAGCGCTTTCATGTACAAATACTTCTTCAGACCAAATATAACAAAAAATACACAATTGAATAAAAACATTTATAACCAAACCAAGAAACACTATATATTATTAAACTACTGTTACCATAACAACTAATTAGTGCTTAAGCTTACGCAATGTTAAATGTGGTCTGAGTGGAATATTTTCAGACCAAAACCTATATCAGCCTGCAGGGTGATGATCCACTTTAATTCATTATTCTCCATTTTATTAATGACACAACCACCCCTAATATTTTTGTGAGTTAACTGTAATAATCTGAAAAGAAAACTATGTTCAGTATGAAACTCAATATATTTACTCACTGCATTTGTCTTTACTTTTCTTCTGATTTCACCCAGATGCTCTAAAACTCATTTAAACTCCAGTTAGTCTTTCTGATATAAAAACATGGACAATTTGTGCAAGTGGCCAAATATACCAAGTCTATACTTTTACTGTCTGTATAGAATTTGAACTCATATCCCTAATGTTAATTGTTGGATGTATAAAATGAGTAACATCTGAAATATAATCACAAACCTTACAGCTACAACAGGGGCATGTTCCTTTTTTGGATGACATCGGCCCTACTACATGCATAAGATTATTCTTGTAATAAAGCTGCTGCTTCAAATTCTTCATCTTCTTAAAATAAAAACTAGGTTGTGTCCCAAAAATCCTTCTTAGCCCCTCATCTGTTAATAGGATGGGCCAATTCCTTTCTATAACATTACAAACATCATATATGTTATTAGAAAAAGTAAGACCTAACCTTGGCTGTTTAGAATTTAAACTCTTACTACTATTAATCATTTTTGTCTGTTAGGGTAGTACTGCATTCCTTGTGTTTGTCTTAACACCCTAACCTGTGCTAAAGTATCTTCAACTTCTTTATATCCATAGCCCCTCTAATAAAATTCAATGCTAAGAGTAATATACTTATCTTGCAAACTCATTTCATCAGTGCATAATCTTGATACTCGCATAAACTGCCCCTTAAGTATGTTCCGTTATATATAATTCGGATGCATATTAGTCCGGTGCAACTTATTGTTTCTCCAACAAAGTTTCCTACACAACTCTGTTTCAAGATACCCACTAGCACTCTTACAAATGTGTACATCCAAAAAAGATGACTTGCTTATCTTTGCAGAGTGTTTTTGAAAGCATCAAGAATCTCTCTCTTAGGTGAATAATCTCTTACAGAAACTGGGGTTCCAAGAGAACATTCAAAAGGCTTTTTTGACCCCTTCACATGGGATTGTGTTTCTAAGATGTCAACTAGACACCTCAGTTCAAAGACATTTTCCTCCAAAGTGAAACATACATTGATATCTATATCTATTTCTATAGTTTTCCCCTCAGACGTCTGTCACTGCAAGGGAATACCTTAAGATTTTGGGTTTCATGGGATCTTTGATTCTCACGATACCTCTGGCAAGACTCTACATGAGAAAAATACAATGGTCTCTTTGGTCCCAGCACTAAAATCCTTGTTTTTTCAAATCCCAGTGCTGGGATTTGTCAGAAGAAAATCACTTGATGGAGACAGCAAATATCCTTAAATTTGGGTCTCCTCCCTCCCTTCCTGTTCCAAAGTGGTCAGTCATCACAGACATCTCAGACTTTGTTTGGGGAGTAGCTTCAGGAGGCATAATAGTGCAAGGTGTGTGGGAAATTTAGGACAGATCCAAGTGCATAAATATGAAAGAGGTGCTTAATCTGATCAAGGCACTCATCTCTCCAAATCATCTTTGGACTCCAGGACATCTCAAGTTGTTTCACACACTACCACAGTCATATAATACATCTTCATGCAGGTGTGAACCAGGTCATACCCCCTTTGCAGACTAGCCATGTTAGCTTGGGATATAGCTTCACAGCACAACCTCACTCTACAGACATCATTCTTTCTGTCAGAGCAATACTGTGTGGCAAAAAGTTTGAACAAGATACAATAGACCCTCATGTATGCAAACTAGATCATGAGGTCTTCAAAGATTTGCTCCATCTCTGGGGAGTTCTTCTAGTATACTCATTTGCATCCTCTGTAAATAATCAGTTGTCATGATTCTGCACTAAGACTCCATGCTAAAAGGCCTGGAAGACAGACAAATTTTCTTTTCTTTGGACAGGAATGTTCCTGTATGCTTTTCCACCCCTTCCACTGATATCCAGAATACATCTGAAGATTCAGAAAGAATTCCCCAAGATAACCATGGTGACTTCCTTCTGGTCCAGGCAACATTGATTTTCCCTCTTTTGGAAATGGCTATGGGTAATTACCACATACTTTGTCATAGAACTGATCTATTTACACAAGATCAGCGGTGTTTGATACACCTCAACCACAACCAACTTCAACTGACTGTCTGGATGATAGGGTCTTAATTCCCTTTAGACACTTGTTTATTGAGGATGTGCAGCAGGTACAAATGGAGGCAAGAAAGCCTGCTACTAGGAAATCATATATTAGCAGACGGAAAAGGTTTTCTAGTTGGTGTCAAAAACATAACCAGCACAAATTTAGGATTAGCTATTTAATGGTTTTAAAATATGTGTGTGAGTTACTATCTTACGGCTTTTCTTGTTTATCTATCAAGGTTCATTTATTGGCCATTTCAGCATGTCTGCCCAGGGATCCTCCTCTTTCAATGCATTTGCATGTCAGAATGTTTTTGACAGAGGTTTTGCATACGAGGCCTCCAAGCAAACCACTTGCCCCTCCTTGGGATCTTACTTTTGTGTTAGAGAAGCTAATACTTACTCCAAGTGAACAAGCTAACCTGGTTGACATGAGGTTCTTAACATGAAAAACAGTTTTACTGATTGCTCTGACCTCTGCAAGAAGGGTATCTGAGTTGCAACCTCTTATGGTGAATCAACCATATCTCATTTTCCACAGAGACAGGGTTTTTTGAGAACTAATCCTACTTTTATGCCTAAAATGTATCCACGTTTATATTAAACCAAACTATCCATCTCACCATTTTCTTTCCTGAACTTAAAAATGAGGGAGAAAGGATACTCCATACATCGGATGTCCACTGACAACTCTAGTACTATCCTGACAGAACTAAATCTTTCAGATCTTCAGATCAATTTTTCATTTCTTGTGAAGATAAGAAGAAGGGACAACCTGCATCAAAACAGACTATTTCCAAATAGTTGTCTCAGGCTATTACCTTTTGTTATGGTTGCCATAACAACATTTTTCCAGTCAGGTTCAGGACCCACTACCAGGGCCTTGGCTTCATCTATGGATTTTAGAAAAGTGATGGATTCTAGAAGCAGTAACTTGGTCCTCTGTACATAGTTTTACAAAGCATTACAAGCTTGATTTCTTCTCTAGGTTTAGATTTGGCTTTACTAGGACCATTCTCCAGGGGATCCTGGTCCTTTCTCCTTCCACCTCCCAAATGCACTAAGCTACAGTAATCTACCAATATAGCTAAGGCTACTACAGCAGTGATCAATTTGATGATAAGTACAGTTGTGTAAATAAATTTACCATAACCGTTGATGTTCAGATAATTACTACTGCAGTAGCTGCTCCCTCCCTCTATCCCTCTTTGTTTTCTGATGTGTTGTTTATGCCAAAGTTGTTGTTGTTTGTCTTTTGGCTTTTCCTGGTAAGGGATCACCACAGCGGAACTCCTGTCCGCTAATGATTGGCAGTAGATTTTTACGAAAAGCCGAGGTGCCAGCTCGACGCCCAACCTTCAACAAAGGCACGCCCATTTACGCACGCATGTCTTTTGAACGCTACCCAGCCACGAGGAGGACATGCAGATTCCACACTGAAGGCACTCCCAAGCCAAGCCGAGAATCGAACGGGAGAACCTCTTGCTGTGAGGTAACAACACTACTGCCGTACCACCGCGGCATATATTGTTTATGCCAAAGTGTGGACATTTATTTTTTGTTGTCTCTAGCATTGTCTTTTCAGGTCTCAGCCTCCCTCTCTCTGTTGGTATGGAGGCAGTGAAGGGCTTGACACCCAAACCTGTCTTTTTAGACAGCTCAGCAAGAGATGACTGATGGTTTGTCCATATAGAAGAGTGCCCTAAAGCTTTGGAAGCTGGATGGCTCTTATATACTATGCAGCATATAATCCATACAGCTAGCGCTACTGCAGCAGTGGTCATATGAACATCTACTCTTATTGTAAGTTGACCTATACAAGTGTGATTTCTTTGTCTGTTAAGTTTTAATTTTATTCCATGCTTACACATCCACATGACTAAGACATCATTAATGCTTCCAGTTTACTAAGAATGTTGGTGTCTAATGCTGTTTGTAACATAATTATTAAGGTTTGGATAATGGTGTGTGTGTGTGTGTGTGTATATATATATATATATATATATATATATATATATATATATATATATACAAATTATCTTGAAATGCATGGCATTTTTGTATAAATGGATGCCATTTTTTACATGACATAGATGTATGACAGATTTGGATGATTCCTGTTGTGTTACTTGTCCACTTGTCCAGCAATCGTCATAATCTAGAATTCAAGATAAGATGACAAAATAGACATTCTTGTTGTTATTGTGTCATCACCAGTTAATAAATTAATAAATTAATAGTTTACTAATGGCCACTAGGCAACAACTTAAATAGGTAATTGGGAGTAGTGTGAATTGATATTTGCTAGGTTAACCAAGGAGTGAAAAAGAGTATGTTAAAAATATGGATGCTTTGATAAATAAGTTTGTATAGAAGGTATATTTAAACATGAACTAGAGATACATAACTTAGTTACAATGGCTCATCAATATGTATTAAGTAGCACATTTTCTTAAATGATTACATGTTTAGGGGATACCAACTCATTTAGGGATATCAGTTTAAAATATTAGCATATTTAAATAACAGAAGAATTCATGCAATATTCAGAAGGACTTACTTCAACAGAAATTATACAAATGCACCACATCAGAGTAACTAGACCCAGTTTGTTTATAAGAGGAATAGATGTGAAAATGATTGATTTCAACAATTGGCTATGTTTCTGGTGTTATTATAAGGGGATCCAGTATCTGTCTGCCTGGGTTGACATGACTGACAGACCTCAATGCTTTTCCAGAGATAGCCTGCATCTGTCACCCCTGGGCTTCTGGATACTGGCCAAGGCTCTTGCCATGCCTACATTACCTTTTTTAGGCAGTGTTCCAAAGACCAAATTACCACCATAACAGCTACAAACAAATGCAATCTGAGGGTCATGCTGCTCAACGCTAGAAGTCTAATTCTCAAAATGCACTTGCTCAAAGCACTCCTTAAAATGGAGAACATTGACATTTGTGCTGTAACAGAGACCTGGATCAAGGCAGCAGAAAGCACCCCTGCACTACCAGGCTATAACTCATTCCACACCTTTTGGCCCCAGAACTTGGACCAAAGCTCCAAAGGTGGTGGTGTTTCCATATTCATAAAGGATGCACACACCTCCAGACTGGTAGCCCAACACATTGCATCAGAGATACTTCAGGTGCAGCTAACATTGGGTAAGACAGTGATTCAGGTCATAGCCTGTTATAAGTCCTCAACCATGTCACAAGCTTCACAATCCACGTTCCTACGCACTCTGGAGAATATCAGGGTCCAACTTAACACTCTCATACTGGGCGACTTCAACTACCCCTCCACTGACTGTGAAAACTACTCATGTACCAATACACTTGCCCAATGTTTCCTGGAATTCATTAATTCCAATGCGCTGGACCAGTTCGTTCTTACCCCCACTAGAGGTAGCAACATCCTTGACCTGGTCATTACTAACATGGGCGACCATTGCTTTACGCTAATAGTCAACTCCTCCCTGGTTAGATCCGACCACAAACTAATCACATTGGAAATCCACATCCCCCCCCCTACCCCCCCCCCCACAAAGGTAACCACCATGAAAAACTTCTCCAAAGCTAACTTTGGGCTCCTAAAAACAGAGGTGGCTAACTTCATGGCACCCATGCAAATGGAGGATAGTTGCACAGCCACCGAATCATACACCAATGCACTGTACGAACACGTACACAAACTCATGGATCTCGCCATACCCAATAGAACCAAGATGCTCTCCTCCAAAAAAAAAGGCAATCTGGTGGTCTCCTGCCATAAACAAACTCTGCAACAGAAGGAGGAAACTGATGCAGAATAAGGTGAAGTCCCAAGACTGGAAAAACTCCCTTATCAGCCTCAACAAAAAGTTGAGATCTCTCATCAAATCCTCTAAAGCTAGCTATGAAAACAGAATTGCAGCAGATAGTAAAGACAACCAAAAGGCCATCTATAGTTATGTAAAGATGCTCCATGGCAATACCCAGATTTACTCTGAGCTAATGCACAATGGTACCTCCTATACCGAGCCAACAGATATTGCCAATATACTGGCCGACAGATTCAGTGCCAACTTTACCCCTCTCTTCCCCCCAAAGGATCAATCACTATACCAGTAGATTGCCAGGCACCCAGTATTACTGCTGCACAGGTTAAACCAGCACTGTCCAAGGCCAAGAATACAGCTTCTATGGGACCTGACAATATCCCTGTTTGTGTTCTACATGAACTACAGAGTGAACTGGCACTTACCTCACCTCAGGCTTTGTCCTACCGAATGGTGCACTGTTATAGTCATCCCTCTCCACAAAGGAGGAGCGACTACAGACTCTGGGAACTATTGCCTCATTAGCCTGACGAGTCTGATATGCAAAGCTATGGAAAGCATCATCATGGACTTAATAAACAAGGATATAGGGACTCTCCAAACTCTGGATCCCACACAGTTTAGTTTTGTGAAGGGTAGATCATGCTTGCTCAACTTGGTCAACTTCTCTGAGTCAGTCAGCAGAGCTGTGGATGAAGGCAAAGTGGTTCATACAGCCTACCTTGATCTAGCCAAGGCCTTTGATACCATTCCCCACTCAGGAATCATAGAAAAACTCACTAAGCTAGGCATCAACCCCTATATCACTAGGTGGGTTGCAAACTGGCTCACAAATAGAACCCACAGTGTGAAAGTAGCTGACTCCAAGTCAGACTGCTGACCAGTCAGGAGTGGAGTCCCACAAGGATCAGTCCTGGGTCCTCTCCTGTTTGGCATCTACTTCTCAGAAGTCCAGGCCAATACAAAGGGACTCTGGCTGACAAAGTTCACAGATGATTGCAAGTTGGGAGCCATTATTAACTCCCCCAGTGATGTTGACATCCTACAGAAAGGCCTCACTGAGACCAACGACTGGTGTCAGAACCATGGCCTTAAGCTCAGTGCCAAAAAATGTGTCATCATCCCCTTTGGGAAAAACCCAGTTCCCATGAATAACCACATTGATGGTAGTCCACTGAACACAGAAGGTGTTACAAGACATCTGGGAACACAGGTTGACAGCAGCCTCTCTTTTGACCACCACATTCCCACTGTGGTCAGAAAGTCCTTCTATGAGCCACATCTCATTACTAAGAGTTTTGCATTCAAGAAGAAAGAGGTAATTGTCTCTCTCTACTGTTCCCTCATAAGGCCAATCATAAAGTACAGTGCCCCATTTGGCATGTACCACACTAGACACCTGCAACAACTGGGGAGGCTGCAAAAGTACCTTACAAAGAGGATTCTAGGCCTTAAACACTTGTCCCATATGGGCAGACTCAAAAAACTCCAACTATTCTCTGTCTCATATCGCCTACTTAGAGGCGATCTCTGCTTGACTTAGAAAGCCATGTCTGACCCAGCTCTGTTAGAAATGCTACATCTAGAGAAATCCCAATCCCTCTGCACCACATACTCCAGAGATCTCAACCTCATTACCACAATTAACAGAACATGCTGGAGGGACAGGGTCATAACCTAGAGAATACCCATGCTATGGAAAGGCTTCCCATACATTTCAGGCAGAGCACCTCACTGGCCCCGTTCAAGAGAATTCTTGAAGAGTGGATAGGAAATAGAAAATTCACCCTGGGGATCACTCCAGTGGCTCTACTTGACAGAGGCACTGGGAACTAAGGTTGGGTGGCACGATGCCAGGGTAATCCTATGGGCTAGGCTTGTAAATGTTCCAGGGCCATTAGCCTAGTGCACACCTATGAAACACATTTGTAACAGTTTTATTAAATTATCACTTAAGACATAGGCAAACATACATTTATATAAAAGAAAACAAACCATGCTAATGTTCACAGTTGCAAACGTCATACATCATACATATTCTTTTATACAATCAGCACCAATCTAGCATTACATAAATTGAACGATTCCTGACTTCCCTTAAATCTTACTCCTCCTCCAAAACATTGTTGAGCCCACAATTTGCATGTTTTCTATCCAATTTTTTGCTCCTGCCTTTTTCTAAAGGTACCAATTTCAGTTCTTTTATTGCTCTTACTATATTCACTACTTCAAATACAGTTGGTTGAGACATTTCTATTTTCTAGTAATTGTTTTTTTTTTTGGCAGCCAATAGAATTAAACTGAGCAAGGACTTACTATGTCTAGGCAATTCAGATCCTTTACCCAGGCTTTAGTTACACCCATTTGCCATTTGCTCACTCCATATTTTTGACAGAATACTCTGTAGGGAGTTTTTAAAGTTTGACAACTCGTTAAACTCCAAAACAAAAGTTCCCAGTAACTTTTCTTCCCTGTCACACCTCCAACATTTGCCACATCTGCTTGGGGTAAAAACATACCTATGCAAACACTTCCAAGCAAAAATCCTAAATTTTCTAGACTCTGTTACATATTTGGGAGCCATACATATGTCCTCCCATTGTTTCCTTGTGAATTTCTTATCCAGTCTCTTCCCAATCTTTTCCAACCTTCTCTGATTGATTCCTATAGTTATCATGCAATATTGTATATGTCCTACTAATTATCCCTTTATTATCAACTGTTTTCTGTTCTAGATTCAATTAAAAACTCTACCAGAGTAGGCTTTTCATTTAGGGCTCCCCCATACCTTTCTCTTTGCCTATACTCTGATTTCAGTTCCGGATAGGGAAGGCAGTCTCCAACCTGCAGTCCAGATGTCTCCTTGACCTGTTCCCATTCTATTGCCTTTCCATCTGTAGTTATTTGCTCCCAATACCTCGGTTGATTTGCCAGTTTTCTCCAGGAAATTCCAGCGTCTCCCTCTTGTCTATTCTCTGTAAGCCTATTTTCAGTAATCTCTAATGGCAGAATCTCCTTTCTCCATTCTTAAGTTGGCTTAGTTCTTAGAATACTTTCTTCTACTTTATGAATATAGTATTCTTATTCACTTTTTTTATTTCTCCAAATCTTTTGAGTTTCTACTACCATGATGGGAATGGACCCCATTCCAAAGTAAAAGTATGATTAAAGTTCATTAAATTACTATTGTTTCAATCTTTGATGTCAGCCAAAAGTGCTCTTCGCAGCACCCACAATGTGCCCAGTAATGACTTCTTCTGCAATTCATACAGAGTTACATGTATTGGTAACATCTAAATATGATTGTAGATTCTTTTTTATAAGACCCGTTGCTCCTACTACTATTGCAACTGTCTGGTTATCTTTCTTCCACATTGGTCTCATTTCTGCCTGCAAATCCTGATATTTTATGACTTTGTGTCTCACTGCACACAAGACACTGTAGCCAATGGGTGTATTTTATTTCAATGATCAATGCTAGTTTTGTCTTCTTTTCTTTGACCACTATATCTGTTTTTCTCATCTCTATCTTTTGAACTGTTGGTAAGGAGTGATTCCATGTGATGTAGACTTCATCATTTTCTATGATGCTTTATGGCTCATGTTTCCAGTGTTTTTCAGCTACTTCAATATTATAATGTTTGCACAATCCCTAGTGCAACAGCCTTGCCACGTTATTATACCTTTCAGTGTATACAGTACTTCTGCCATTAGTATATCACAACCAGCAACAAGGTGTGCGACTGTTTCCAATTCTGTTTTACAAAACCTACATTTGTCTGTTTCTCCCACATGTTCAATGGACTTTGTAAACCAACGTGTACGGCTGCCAATATTAACCTTTCATTTTTTGGTTTGAATTTGCCTCTCCTTAACCATTCCTGCATTCGGTCCTGATCAACACGAGGTTCTTCCAGGATCTTTCTATGCTTGCATCTATATTTATGCATTTTCCACATTTCTTGCCTTCTTATCTGACCCTTCACCTTATATTCTTTCTTTTGTTTCTCAGCAGATTCAGTGATTCACTTGCTGCCTGATTTTTATCTACTTCTGGTTTGATTTCTATTCCTGCTTGATGCTGATATGCTTCTGCTAGACTAAGAAGGGGAGTCATCTTAGATTTATTCTCCTCATGTTTCAAAACTTTCACTATGTTTGGGTCTTGTGAAAAAGAGAAGAAAGGTTACAAACACATATATCAGTAATGAAAGGTTTAAATCAGGGAAAAATAGTTCTGAAGTGTTTAAAGGCAAATACATACAGATCAGGTAAGTTGTTTTTAGCAAAACATGCACATTAACAAGCATAACAAGCATTAGGTGACAAATATATATATATATATATATATGTCCCATTTAGATGATCAAAGTCTTAGAACTTTGAATTTCATATGGCCGACACCATATGATCGAAGTTTTAAGACTTCGAACACTCTAAATGGAGATCTCCATACAGCACAGAATGGGAAGTTTTCCCTTTTCCTCACTGTAGTGTGATCTAGGAGTTGGTATATTTAAGTAGCGGGGGTGTGTGGGGGATGTAGGGGGGGGGGCTTGCCCCCCTGCGGAAACATCCAGGATTTTTTTTAAATTGTTTTTTTTTTTTATATGTTCGAAGTCTTAAAACATCGATCATATGGTGTCCGCCATATGAAATTCGAAGTTCTAAGACTTTGATCATCTAAATGGGACCCATAAGTTTACTATCATAATCAGGAATTGCAGAATATTTTTTGATTAAAAGATAGACTACACATGTTGATTTTAGGAGGTTCGCATATAGCAAATTTCGAATGTGATAAACATGGCGATCGACATTCCAACTCCATAACTTCTGGTTTTGAATGCCTGTGTTTCCTTTTAGTTTTTGCAGGGGGTCAACCCCTGTGCACCCCCTGCATATTATATATACCAACTCTAAGATCGCACTACAGTGAGGAAAAGGACACATTTCCTGATCCCCATTGTACCACGATCTCTGTTTAGAAAGTTGACTTCATATTAATGAATGCATAAATTCAACCACTTTCAGTTCAATATTATAAGATGCTGAAAACAAGCATTTGATTTAACACTATACAAAGACGTGCAGTTCCTGATTTTGATAGTAAGCTTATCTATCTGTATATGTGCGTGTGTGTGTGTGTGTGTGTGTGTGTGTGTGTGTGTGTGTGTGTGTGTGTGTGTATATATATATATATATATATATATATATATATATATATATATATATATATGCACATATATACACTATTTTTAAAATGAAAATAATTAAATTAATCCTTACTTTTCATGTAATGTTCTTTCTATTATTTCCTATGACTTTTACAATTGTGATTGTTGTTTAATTCTTCCTGCAAGATGAATTGCATTTTGCCTTCAAATCAAAAACTAGAAGCTCATGTTACTGAAGTCTAAATTGCTTAATTTTAAATGTCATTATTAAATTTCATATCCCTGCCATCATGAGTATACAATTAAGTGATATGATTGCACTTAAAAGGAGCATTTAATAGCAGTTAACACTGCTGTAATTGCATTTAGGGCATTAATGATAGCACTTTCCTGCATTTTATGTATAAGAATGCTGCAGCAGTATATAATTATATAACCATGATGCTCCATGTGTCACATCTTGTTACTTAGTAAAAACCTCTGCTTGATTATATTATTAATTGGTTGACTAATGCATTTCTAAGGTATTTGACTTTTAGATTTAAGGTGGCACAGGCAATGGTAAAGTAAATGCCAGATGACTGTCTTCATCTACAATATACACAGCAGTTGTGTAACATGTTGAGGCTTTTTTAAGTTGGCAGGTTAACTCATAATTAATTAACATTTGATTTTTAAGATGGCATTTTATGTGAAGTATGCATTGCTATGCTGTCTCAGAAGATGTTATCTGTTACTTTTTTACAAAATGGACCACTAAAATATTATTAGGCTTGTAAAGTCTGATTTTACATTTTTTAACCCCACATTTACACAGCAGTGGGTATAAGAGTTCATCACCACTTTCACTATGCAAAGAGGAATTGCGCCTCTATATGTTTAGTTGTTCAGCTGTTTTTAAACTGGCCCTGCACATTACTCCAACACAAAGTCATACACTTCTGCTATACATGCAAGCACAGCAAATACCTGTCTTGAACATGGAACCCACAAAGGTAATACCAAATGAAGGACTTCTTACAGTTGACGTTTTCATTCAGTCACACTTCTGGCTTACAATATTTTTCCATCAGCATTTGTTTTGATAGTCTTTGATTCGATAGATTCATATTTTCATAGGAGGTTACTAGGCTAGCAGCCCTAGTGCCTTTACAAGCCTAGCCATGTTAATCCCAAGTATCCCCATTTGTTCTTTTTGGTTGGTTAAGAACGGATTTAGGAACAGAGCAGGTCTGTGATCAACACCGGCTACCCCTGTCCATAAGGGACAAGGGTGCCACCCCAGGAGTGAATTTGCAGTATCCCCATCGAATTATATAGGTCGCATTTGAATAGGGTTAGTGAGGAGCTCTGTTTTGCATGAATAGGGAGTCTATTCCAGAGAAGCAGAAGTCTCTGGGAGACATATCTGTCTCTCCAGCATGATCTGTTAATGTCACAAGCTAGGGTGAGATCTCTAGAGAGAGTGAGTCTTGAGCCATTTGACTTGTGGATGTACAGCATTTCCATTAGGGCAGGGATGGAGATTGCCCTCTAGGCCAGGTACAAGTCACCTCTCAGCAGCCTATAAGATACAGAGTAAAGTGAAAGGGCTTTCAGTCTGTCCACATTGGCCATGGTTTGGCATCCCTGTGTTTTCTTAGAGGGAAACCTCTGAGGTCTTTCCAGCTGCTGCAGGTATCTGATGAGATACATACAAATGGGTGCATTATAGGTTCATAGGTTCACAGCTAGATACTAGGCTATTGGCCCTAGGGCCTATATAAGCCCAGCCAAAAAGGTACCCTGGCTTTTGCCACCCAAGAAAATTATTTTCCTGTGCCCCTGTCAAGCAGATCCACAGAAGTGATCACCAGGGTGAATTTCCTATTCCCCATCCAATAATCAAGATTTTTCTTGAAGAGTGCTAATGAGGAGCTATGTTTGACATAGATAGATAGTCTGTTCCAGAGTTTGAGAAGTCTCTGAGACAGGAATGTATCTCTCAGGTATGTTCTGTTTATTGTGGTGACAAGGTTTAGGTTCCTAGAGCATGTAGCTCGGAGGGATTGGGATTTCTTTAAGTGGAGCATGTCCAAAAGCTCTGGGTTTGACATGGCTTTGTATGTTAGGCAGAGATCGCCTCTGAGTAGGCGATATGTGATGGAGTAAAGCTGGATTTTGTTGAGACGATCTGTGTAGGGCATCTGTTTGAGGCCAATAATCCTCTTTGTGAGGTATTTCTGTGGCCTTTCCAGTCGTTGTAGATGTCTTGTGAGGTACACCCCAAAAGGGGCATTGTACTCTATAATGGGTCTAATGAGTCTATTCTCATATTACTCTATATTCTTTACTCTACTCTACTATACTCTATTAGTGGCCTGATGAGAGTCAAGTACAGTGGAGCTATAACATCTTTTGACCTGGCTGCTATGCCATTTGCTTATGAGGTGTGCTGTGTAGAAGGCTTTCCTTACCAATGTGGAAACTTGGTGGTCAAAGTTCAGACTGCTATTAACCTGTGCTCCCAAGTCTTGTACCACTGGGTTGGAACTCAGGGGGCTGCTTTCATTATGGTAATTTGTAGGGAATTCCATTTTGCCAACGGTAATAATAATTAAATTTTTGCATTTAGTTTTAGACCATGGCTTTGGCACCAATCATTTGTTTGTGTCAGCCCTTCTTGTAATATGTTGACATCATTGGGGGACTCAATGATTGCTCCCAGTTTGCAATCATCAGTGAATTTGGTGAGTCAAAGGCCGTCTACTTTAGCCTGGACTTCTGAGAAATAGATGCTAAACAGTAAGGGGTGCAGCAAAGACCCTTATAGTACTTTACTGGTAACAGGTCTACTGGTGGAGCTGGAGTCACCAATTTTGACAGTATGTGTTCTGTTTGTGAGGCAGTGGGCTACCCATCTAGTAGTGTAAGGGTTAATCCCTATCTGGAGAGTTCTCAATGATGCCAGAGTGGGGAATTGTGTCAAAAGCCTTGGCAGGGTTGACACAGGCTGTGTCTACTATCTTACCTTCGTCCATGGCTTTGGGAACATTCTCAAAGAAGTCTACCAGACTTAATATGTAGGATCTACCCTTAATGAAGCCAAACTGGGTTGGGCCCAGTGTTTGGAGGTCATCTATGTTCTTGTTGATAAGGTCCATGATAATTTTTTCCATGGTCTTAAAGATGAGGCTGGTTAGGTTTATGGGTCTGTAGTTCCCACGGTCAGTTGATGGCCCACCTTTGTGCAGGAGGATTACTGTTGCTGTTCTTCATTCTGCAGGCACATAGCCAGTTCTTAAGCTATGATTAAAGAGATCACCAAGTGGGTTTGCTAGTTCTTGTTTTAGATTGTTTAGTAAACAACCTGGGATATTATCTGGTCCCACTAAGGCCGTGTTTTTGGCCTTGGCGAGTGCTGAGATGACCTGTTCTCTAGAGATACTAGGCAGAGGGCTGGTGTCAGGTATGCTTTGGGGTATGGTAGGTGGGGATAGGGTGGGTGAAATTTGCCCTGACTCTGTCAGCTAGCAGGTTGGCAATATCATCCAGTGTAGTATGAGTGATCCGATCTACAACCAGTTCGACACACAGCTGAGCATTCCCTTTTAGACTTCACACATAGTTTAAGAATGCCTTATGATTATCCTTGGTTAGGGATGCAATTTTAGTTTTGTAATTTGCATTAGAAGACTTTACAAGGTTTCTGATTTTCCTGTTTAGGCTTAGGAGGGAACTCTTTTTCTGTCGAGTGATATCCCTCTTCCTTTTGGACAACAGTTTCTACCTCTTGTTATATAATCTGTTTACACTTGAGGTCCACCATGGTGGCTTGTTTTTACGGGAAGACCTGGTTTTGATCCGGTCAGGTACTGCAGAGTTTATGTGTTTAAGTGTTTGTACAGGGCATTTGCACACAAATCAAAAATAAAACATGAACTATATGTATTTCTCTGATGTTAAAGCAACAAGTATCTGATGCACTGTACAGATATTTGTTGTTTTGTCTGTCCTCTTGCTACAAGAACAAATGTTCATCTGCATTGTTTGTGCTTCTTCAGAAGTTTATCTATATCCTTGGTATATCAGTAGTGCTACTAAGAATCCCTTGAACAAATCACAGATAAGCTACTTATTAAACAAAATAAGATTCAGTAGCACCCAGACTAAGTGCATACTAAGTCTACAAAGATTACACTGTATACATGTTGTCTACACTTTGCTGTGACCTTTATGAATCCTCATCAGTATTTAAGGTGGCAAGAAAATCAGTAGGAAAATTAAAATTAGGAGGAAGAAGGTGGGAGCTATGCTTGTGTCGTTTAGTCACACAGAATGGTGTCCACAGTGTAAGTTTTACTGAATCTCCTCCTATAAGTTCAAACTTTGCACACACAAAACTGAGCCACATGACACAAAACATCCTAGACCACCTAAAGCAATACTCTAAACTCAAACCTACAATTGTTTTTAAGAAAAAATATGAAAATAAACAAAACTAAATGCAAACGTATGTGTATAAATAAATAAATAAATGAGTAAACTACAGACACATCTCCATTCTGTTCTACATAAAAAGCTACTTCACAGGCTCATCATCACAACCCCACTTTTTCCCATTTTCTATTTGGGATCAGGTTGTCACATCAGCTGTCACCATCTCTGCTGAGTCAATGCCACTTTCTCACCTTCTTTTATAGCCATGTCTGACTGTCACAGGGCTTCTCCCATCTCTTTGCTGACTACCCTAATTTTGTCTTGTCTTCTTCGTGTCTGTCCCAAATTTTCTTTACCAGATTATCTTCTGCTTTGCTGCATGAGTCCAAACCACTATAATCTGTTCTGATTACCTTCTACGAAATTGGTGCAACTTTTGCTTCTGCTATGTTGTCCTCATTTCTTCACCTATCTCAGAGTGTTTTCATACCACCCATCTCAGTCACTTCATCTTCATCACCTCTAGCTTCTCAAACTGCTCTGCCGAAGCTTCTGTACTATACAGCAGTACTGGTCACACCACTGTTTTGTACACTTTACTTTTCACCTTCTTTGGCATTCTTCTGTCACATACTATCCTTAACTCTCTGTGTCAGTTGGCCACAGACCCTCTGATTCTAGCTTTGACCTCCTCATTCAGACTTCACTTCTCTTCAACCACCCCCAGATATATGAAGCTGTTAACCTGTTGCATTCTTTTTCCCTTTATCTCAGTTTTCATCTTCTTCTGATTTCCCCCATTTGCTGTCATTACAAATGTCTTATCTTTACCCAGTGTCATCCCGTGTGCAATCGCTTTTGCATTTCATTCCCATATTATTTGCTGAAGTTCTTATTCGCAATCTGCCTGTAGTACGACATTGTCTGCATACAACAACTTTGATGATCGGTCCCCTCTAACCTGTTTGTTTATGTAGTCCATCATATGTATGACTCTGAGCTGATGCCTGATGCACTCCCATTCCCACTAGGAACCGAACCCATCTGCTAGTCTGAATACTGTTTGTGCTTGTTTCATTTGGTTCTTGTAAATAGCCTACTCTAATTTTACCAGTGTTTCTGGAACTTCCAACCATCACATGACTGCCCAAATCAGTCTTCACGGGGTCCTGTCATATGGGTTAAAATCTTGGAATGCCCAGATGGACTCTTTCCTCATCTCTAGCATCTTCTCAATTATCTGTTTCACTGCAAACATCAGTTTGGTTATGCTTCATACTGATCTGAATCCATATGCCCATCTCCCGTCTTGCTCTCACTAGAAGAAGTAAAAAGTTACTTCACATATTGCATGCCCAAAAAATACATACAAACTCCTCAAAATTAACATACATAAACCAACCCCTTGAAATAAAATTCATTAGATTTAAAATGAAACAAAATTAAAAGAATACAAAATGAACTACTGACCAGCTAGCCATTTGGAAAATAATATTACCAGCAAAACTGACTTAATTCTAACAATCTAAGCTAAGATCAATCTAAACTGCATAAGTAAACTATATACGTAACAACTCCTTTGTAGTCGTAATTATGGCATTAGAATAAATTACAAATGAACTGTCATGACAAAGAGATGAAAAGGGACCTCCATAACGTACCTAGAAAACAAGCTCCATTTTTAAAAATCTGTTCAAACTACCTAAAGGTTTGTTCAACAGATATCTTTTACAATTATAACAGCCCACTGAAGTGAGTGAAAAAATGTAAGTCAAACCTAGAAAGTCAGGCAGACTGGATAATAGGAATAAGTGGTGATCTAAGTCATGGGATAAATAAAACGTCTTACATTCCAGAAATTAAGGAACTTGGTTTCATGACTTATAGTTTCACCACTTATTATAAAACTCAGCCTGTAATCTTTGAGTCCAAGTCATTTCATGCGCCAGACCCTCACATCCAGTTTGGAGGTATGGCCTTGCTTCCACAACAATGGGTGTTGGGAGCTTACATCCAGCATAAAATGTTTTTGTAGTTTTGAACCTTGGTAGTGTTGTTGTTTTGAGCAGTGATGCCCCAATGTTTTAGATGATTTGAGGTAAAATAATTGTGTGCTAATTAAATAAGATGCAATTAATCATAGTTTTGTTATCTTGTGAGTCTCCCTATTTTGAGTTGTGAGCTCCCAATATTTTAGAAGTTTTGGGGTCAGATATATGGGCTCCATTCATTTTACTGATTGTTTACTCAAAATGCTGCTTCATTCAATTGTGTCCCTGTATGTATGTGAATATAATATGATAATTAGTGTTATGTAACTATATTCTCTTTTGAAGAGTGCATCATTGTTCTTCAGAAGTGAATTTTGTATAAGATCTATTCCAAGGATTTCATGGTACAAAAGTGAATAGCATAATATCAACATGTAGAAATTTGGAAAAGTGGAATTTAGATAATGACCATTAATAATCCTGACACTTCAACACAATAAAAATATGGCCATTTACTCAGCAATAAAAAAGACACTGACCTCTCAATGTTCTAACCTAATGAAAGAGAGCAATGAAAAGCATGCTGCATAGTTTCAAACTGTAAACATACACATCTGAAGTAGTTAACTTCATTTGATCAGCAACCTGTGGGTATCGGATCCGACCTCGGATCCGAGCCGGCAGCTTTCCAAGCTAAAGATCTGAGCTCTCAGCTCCTCCCCCTTACCCATAACACCCTGCTACCTCCCTCCAGTCCTCAGATCTCATTTGCCGTGGCTTCTGAAGCATTAGGGACGAGCTCTTAGCATTTTGATGAGAGGTTTTTAGGTGTATTTTCTAGATAAATAGTTTATTGTTTCAGTGTGTGTGTGTGTGTGTATATTAAGCCCATAGTTTAGTTAAACCGTGTTTTTGTAATTATTTGTGGTAAATTAGTAGTTTTTTCCCTTCCCCTTACTGTGTGTCAGGGCATGTGCTTGTGTGATAACCAAGGGCCCTAAGGCCATTTTTTCGAAATGTGCTGAGTGTGGTCATAAGCTGTCCCCAGCGGATGGCCACACTCAGTGCGTTCTTTGCCTGGGGGTAGCCCACTTAACATTGGGCTGCCAGATTTGTGCAGCCTTCAGTGCTCGGGCTCTGAGGGACAGGAGAAACAAGCTAATCCTGGTGGGAATCTTGCCCCCGGATTCTTCTTCCTCCTCTCCCTCAGTGGCACCAGTCGTGGCTACGACTGTCCAGCCTTCAGCTCCCCCTCCCCTGGCTGGGACTCAACCTCCCGCTGCTGCCCAGGGAGAGGGGGACTATTCTAGTAAAGAGAAGAGACATAAACAGAAGGAGAAGGATAGACATAAGAGCCATAAGCGGCAGGCCGAATCAGTTCCTTCGGCGCTGCCAGCTAAATCATCTTTTTCCCCTCTCGGCTCCATTCTCCACACTTCTCTCCGGAACCGGAGGAGGAGTCCTGGTCACCTTCGAGGTCGTCTAGGCGGCCTTCCTAGCCTGCCTCGATGACTTCTTCCAGGCCTACCAGGAGTCTGTCTGACTCGGATATGGACTGGATGATGCGTCAATTACTGCAGGCCCAGATGCAGATGGGAGTGCTCCTGCCTCCCCCCCTCCAGAAGGGAGCTTGGCCCCTTTCTTTGCACCCATTGCTCCTTCTCCGATCCACTATCGGGTTTCAGAGCCATCGGATTCAAGTTGTCTTGGAACCGGGGAGTCGGCGCCAATATTAGTTGCTACTTTGACGCTGGCCTTACTCTCGAGTTTATCAGGTCATCTTTTGGATCCGAGCTCTCGGGGCCGAGAGCCGAGCTTCGGATCCTCAAGGGTGAGTGTGTCTTTGGCTCCATTGCTGTCGGAGCACACTTCCCTTTTGGGTCCGATCGTGTCAGCTCTGACATTGGTCCTCATGTCAGAGCCAAGGGGACTACTTTCAGAGCCAGGGAATAGTGGTTCACCTTCGGCCTTCCACGTGGTGGAGAGGGTGCTGTTGAGGAGTTCGAAGTCCCTGGTCCGCACTATGGATCTTCCCTTCACTCCCTCGCATATGAGCCTGTCTTCCATCATCCGGCCCCAGGGACAGCCTGCGTTTGCACCCCAGTTAGTTCCCATAGAGGAACAGGACCCCATTGGTGAGCCCTCCTGGGACAGCTCCACTGAGGAGGTCCCTCACAAACAAAAGTGTAAGAGGAGACACTTGGACTCCCCAGAGTCCCTCACGAAGAACATGGACTTAGAGGAAGGGGAAGGTTTCCCCAGGTCACCCCCAGAGGATGTCTCATTTGGAGACATTATGGAGATGCTGCGCATAAGAGGGGGGTGGTCAGCCCAGAAATCTTCCTCGGATGAGTCTGTGTTTCTGGAGGCATTCAATGCAGGCCCATCTACCTCCTGGGTGTCCCCCCCAGCCGACCCCCTTGTTGACTTGATTACTACCAGGGCTTGGAAGGAGCCGGACACTGTGGAGCCAATCCCTAGGAGACCGGATAAAATTCTTAGTCCCCCTGCTGCAAGCCAGCATGGAATAAAGGTTCCCCGGTAGATGCCATAGTGGTGGTGGCTGCCACCAAGAAGGAACTGGCCCTCGTTGACTTGATTACTACCAGGGCTTGGAAGGAGATGGACACTGGGGAGCCAATCCTTAGGAGACTGGATAAAATTCTTAGTCCCCCTGCTGACAAGCCGGTATGGAATAAAGATTCCCCGGTAGATGCCATGGTGGTGGCGACTGCCACCAAGAAGGAACTGGCACAAGAAAGTTCCTCAGTCCATCCTCCTGATAAGGAGTCTTGGATGATGGACCATATTGGAAAGTGGATGTTTGCTTCAGCCACCTTTTCTATAAGGGCGCTGAATTATCTGGCACATGTAGTTAGGCTTCAGCGGGATCTGATAAAGGAATACGCTGGGTCTCCCCCGGAGTCCATGGCGGCCGAGGACAAACGGACCTTCTCGACTTGCATGGCCACTCTAAAGTCAATATCAAACACTTCTATGCGGCTTCTCTCCCATACCATGGAGGGAGCGGCAAGGGCCAGCAGAGCAGG
>NC_056734.1:410428574-410573574 GCF_019279795.1 Protopterus annectens | reverse complement strand
ACCTAGAATGTACGGACTGCCAAAAGTACATAAAAACTGCTATCGACCAACTTTTAGACCTATAGTATCCGGAGCTGGTTGGTTGACAGAGCCCATCTCTATTTATTTGGACTCAGTGTTGAAAAGAGTTCTCCAACATTATGACTATGTGTTACGTGACACCCAGCACTTCTTATCTAGTCTCTATGAATTTTTTGAGGATGTCAACATCTCAGATGACTTTGTACTCACAACTATGGACATTGAATCCCTTTTTACATGTATACCTAATGATATTGGTGTCCTGATGATTAGAGATTTATTGTTAAGTTGTGGCTTGATGGATGTACATAAGATAGACTTTATATGTCTGCTACTTGAATTGGTTCTTGAAAATAATATTTTCTTGTTTGAAGAGAATTGTTATTTGCAGAGAAAGGGGGTTGCGATGGGCACGAGCTGTGCCAATGCATACGCAAACCTAGTGACTATTATTCAAAATAAATAAAAAATAAACAAAAAAATCATATATATATATATATATATATATATATATATATATATATATATATATACATACGTCCTACTAGAAAAATACTAAACAACTATTCAAAATAAATTAAAAAAAAAAAAATCATACTTATATGTATATGTAGATATATATATATATATATAAATATGTATATATATATATATATATATATATATATATATATATATATATATATATATATATATATATTACCGATCTAACACCCTACGCTTCAATTTACTACTGATGGAAATAGCATCATTCAGACCCAGGGGAACATGGGCATTAAGAAAAATCTGCCACCAGGTTTCTTTTTCTTCCAAGAACAGCTTCCAAGGACCACCTCTGTCCCCCGGTTTCACCTGCTGCAAGACCACAAACTTAAAGTCATGGTCAGGAAATTTGTTACTATGTCAATATAAGGCATTATTGTCGTCACACCGATGGATATTGTATAGGTGTTCATATATCCGCTGAGCTAACTTACGTTGGATTTCTCCAACATAAAAGCTTGAGCATTGGGAGCACAGAGTGGCATATATGACACCCTGAGTGTAACAACAAAATTTACCCTTAATAACAATCTCACTATCACTTACCTTAATCTTAGATGTAACCAAAATGTGCTTACACTGGTTACACATTCCACAAGAATTCATTTTACCTTGTATATTTATATCCTTAGCCTGTTCCAAAATATTTTTAATATTTCTGCCTCTCCCTTTCTTTCTTTCCCTCTCTTTCTCTCACTTTTTTTCCTCCTAATTTCCTAAGAACCACAGGAATACCATCTGTTCCTGGAGACTGTCCTGAAGATTGATTATATGTCATTGTTTTTATCTCATCATCTCCTGTTTTAACAGTTAGTTGCTGTGCCTCAGCTACCTCTAACTTTGGTATAATTAAGTCTTCCATAAATATTTCCATTTGTACCCTTTCTTGATATCCACATTTCTCTGTTTTTTGCAAATTTTCATAAAACTTTAGGAATATCTCTAAAATCTCTACAGGATTTCTGCTTATTTTTCTTGTTTTATGTTCATTAAGTTTGGTGGCAAGCCTTTCATCAACCTGTTGCCTAAGTCATACTAATCGTTTTTGTACTCTGGAGTTATTATCAAAAATAGTGGCTTAACAGCAATCTTTCTAAACTCATGCATATTATGCAGATGCTTCCTTATTTTCTCTTTAGCTCTCTGCATTTGCTCCTCTGATCTATTTATTAACATGCACCTTGTGTTCATTCTACCCTTTTGCCTTACACAAAGACCTGTGATTATGCATACTTAATTATAAATTATTACAAAACATTTTCTGAAACAGCTGAATTAAAGACACCAACTTCCTGAATTTAAATATTGCTGATAAAAACATTTTACTATGTTCGGTTTAGCATTCTTACAGTGAAGAAAGCCTTACCTAAGGCACAACATGGCACTGATGTATGAAAAGCATACATGTTAAGGCATGAAGCTGAAGGCCAAGTGTCCTTACACCATACCTCTCAACCTGGAAACATCAAAAATCTGGACAAGGCCCATGAAAAATAGGCACAATAGCATCACATTTGCATCCATAATTATTTAACCCCACCCACTCCAATGGAATTGTGGGATACCAACTTTCAAACACAAACTGAAGAACAGACAACCAAAATATGGCACCAGAGTCCCCCTGCAGCCATTCCAATGTCCCATTACCTGTCTATTCTGCCCCATTTACCATAAACACTAATGTGTGCATACTGCTTTACTTCTACAATGATTATTTGGATTTGATTTTTACATTTTATAGCACAATGCATAAACTCTAAGACATCTGTTAAACAAAGCTGCTAAACAAAGCAATACTGTTTCACAATGAAAATAGACTTGGCATTAAAACTTCTCTGCCATTGAAACTCACATTCATTGAAACAACATTGAAACCCACATGCCACATCCAAAGAAAATGCATCTGACCAATGGTGGATAAAGATTATCTTTGGGCTATTTTCAAATCAATGGCCCCTTGCACACAAAACAAGAAACATACATACATTCTTTAATACACCTGTCTGACTTTATTAAATTATATTCCCTGCAGCACACTTGTTAGAGCGCATTTTAAACATTGTTTGAACATTTTTCCAGTTAGGCAATGAAACAAAATACATGAACCAATAATGACAAAACTGCCCAATTTAGAACATGTCCATCATAACAGTCTGTTTCCACATCCACACAAGATATATATATATATATATATATATATATATATATATATATATATATATATATATATATATATATAGAATGACAGTAGTGTAAGCCATAGGCCTCTTGCACAGCTTCTCACACTTACTTTCAATTTCAGTTTTTTTTTTTTGGGGGGGGGGGGGGCAAACATTTTGGAAAGTTGTTAGAATAAAATGTTGCGTTACCAGAATCAAGTCTTGATCCCAGGACACAGTGCACTACAGTCATAGAAACATACCACTATGCCTTTGCCAAATCAGCAATTTCTTGCAAGATAGGAAGACTGGAACTTAAATGGCTATCATTTAGTGAATTCAGTTCTCACTTCTCACCATAGTTCTAGTCTCAACCTCTTAGCACAAAAAAACTGGACAAAGCCAATAATGGGGGAATACAGACCCAAAATAGGGACAAATTTCAAAGACTGATCTTATAGACTTAGAAAATTGCTAGAATGAAAGGTTTTGTGTTACCATTTTGTTTCTGAAGAATATAAAGGCTGAAATTCAAATGCCTGTAATTATTTAGTAAATTCAATCCTACAGTGATTTGTCACAAATCCTAAAAACGGCAGATTTTTCTGAGGAACAAATCAAAGATATGAGGCTTTAATTCTCAAGTGGTGGTGGCTAGGGACAAACCACAGATTTTATGAGGAACAGATAAAAAATATGAGGCTTTAATTAATAAATGATGGTGGCTAGGGACTTTAGGCTCTTTTTACTCTGTACCCAAGGTACAGGGTTTGAGCCTGAGTACCTCTAGCCACCAGGTGTATTACACTAGGGACAATTTCACACAGACAAACATTTCATTTTCACACAATTCTTTTCAATGTTTATAATGTGGATCATCTGAGTCTCTTTTTCCATAAAGTTTCCATAAAGTTTCCACATAATTCTTTTCAATGTTTCAATGTTTATAATGTGGACGATCTGCTGCAGATAACTTTAAAACAGTATGATCAAACTCAGAATGGTATGCAAAGGAGACACCATTCCAGTATCTTTATTAATACAAATTAAATATCCATACATAATTGCCTCAGTTTATCTCCTTCAATGTATGTGAGTGAACGAACCATAAAGCAACTTAATATAGTATCCAATCCAAAGAAGTAACCAATACAGAAAAAGGAATTTGCCATAACAATGAGTTTATGTATGATTAACAACAAAAGCAGATTGTATCATATATTTCACTCTTAAATCATAATTTAAATGCTAAGGTTGTAAAGTTTCACACAGGAATATAGACAAAGTGTTCTTTCTTAAAAGAACATCAAAAACATTACAATAAAATCTGGGGGTTTTATATTAAGTCTAAATAGTATGAAGCTGATTCATACCTTAGGACTATTTTATTTTTTATGCATTTGCTTGTTTCATTTATTTATTCAAAAAAATATAAAATGTTTATCCAATGTGAATTGTGCAGAATTAAAATAGATAATTGACAAAATTTTCAAAGGCCACACATAAAATAAATAACACATTTAGAATAAGGGAAAGGCAATTTAAAAATACAAATTAGTTGTCCCTTCTGCAGAGTTTATGAAGACTATCATAAATAGATGAAACTTCAGGGACCTTCCGGAGGAGGACTCAGTATGAGATCAGACAAGGTAATGGATTCAAGAGGACTGAAACACAGTAAGTTGAGGATGTATTACATGCATTTCCAAATGGGCTATCAGAACAGCCAACAGCCCTTCATCTGGGACTTACTGAGGACATAATGAACCAAAACCTCTTTCAAATAAGCAGAACCGTTAACAAGGAAGTAACTTGAAAGGAACAAGAATTCATATGCAGTAGTTTCACTACAGAAATCTTCTTTCTCTACATCCATGACACACACACACTCACACACACACACACACACACACACACACACACACACACACACACACACACACACACACACACACACACCCTTTGTTCCTTACCTAATCCAAAGTTATTTCCAAAACAGCAGCGGATGATACAGCAGAAGATCCATTAAGTCGCTATGGCAGCAGCGTCAAAGCAAAGCCCTTCTCTCCGCTTGGCAGCAGCACCAAAGTCATTTTGGCTAGGCTAAAGCAAAGCCAGCAATTCTCATCTTGGCTTGGCAGTTGGCAGCAACAGTTGAATTAGTTCACAACACTTCCCGAATCCCGCCTGTTTCTCTCGGCTTGGTGTTAGTTAAAACACTTCCCCACCTGCTTCTTTCAGCAGCTACTGCTCGCAGCCAGCCGGAAATGATGACATGAGCTCCTTGAGCTCAGTTCTGACTGGCTGGTAGTGCTGACAGAGCTGATGTCATCGTACATGTGTTGACGTCAGCTCCGACAGTGCAAAAATTTAAAAAATAAAAAAACAAAAGAAAAGAAATTGGAAATGAAGGGGTGCCACTTGGGAATCATGGCACCCCTTCATTTGGACCCCAAAACTCGGTAAAAAATGAGTAACTCAGGACGGTTGGGAGGTCTGCCTTACACACACACACACACACACACACACACACACACACACACACACACACACGCGCGCACACACACACACACACACACACACACACACACACACACACACACACACACACACACACACACGCACACACACACACACACACACGTGCAGTTATCATACAACTGCCTTCCTCAAGTGTCTTAATAATCTTATCAAATGGTCTCCCACTCCATCCTACTAGACTCACTAACATCACTATCCTTCACCTCCTCTACTATTTGCTGGTTCAAAAGCTACCTATATGACAGGCAACAATCTGTACAGTGGAAAGGAAATCTGTCTCCACAACTTCCAGCCACCATAGGAGTCCCACAGGGCTCTATACTGGGCCCACTACTATTTTCTATATTCACAAATAACCTCAATAGCTCAACCCAGCATGCCACACTCATTCAATATGCAGATGACTCAACCCTGATCTGCTCTGCCTCATCTCCCACCACCCTACAAACACTCACTCAGGATACCTTCAACTCTGTAGAAAAATGGATCTCAGGTATCCAACTAATTCTAAATCTCAAAAAGACAAAATTGCTACTATTTTCCCCTAATAGATCAAACTCCCCCTCTCCTTTACCATTACATCTAAGGACAGCACCACCATCTCCCCCTCTAACCACACCAAACTTCTGGGCATTGAAATTGACAATAATCTTCACTTTGATGTCCACATCTCACATACCATAAAACTAGTACACAAAAAGCCAGGCTCCTTATACAGGCATAAGTCCTTTCTCTCACAAAAAGCTAGAGTCACTGTTGCACAAAGCCACCTCTTCTCAACTCTATTATATGCAGCACCAATCTTCACCCAAATCAGAAAGTGTGACCTAGACAAACTAGAATCATGCTACAATAAAATAGCCAAGTTTGCTACTAACTCAACCTATAGAACCCATCACTGTACTGCACTAAAAGAACTAAAATGGCTTGAGTTACTGCAGCTACTTAACTATCACCAGCTGGGTACAGCCTACAATATTCTCAAATACCCCGAAAAAATCCCCTCAATATCCAATCTACTTACTGTCTATACTGCAAACCGGTACCTCAGATCTAGTGAAAAATCTCTCTTCTCCATCACCAAGGCCAATAATAATGCAGGGAAAGCACTCTACTCCCACACAGTTACCAGAAATTGGAACTCTCTACCCCATTCCTTGTCCACTGCCCCCTCCATCTCTTTATTCAAAAACTCCCTCAAATCACATCTCCTTAGTACCTGGTTATGTCCCTGTGTCACATAACCTTACCCATACTGCTATTAACTCTCCAAATTGCTCTCTAATCACCTGCTTGATCTCTGATCACCTGCATGCTTTTTCATTTGAAAAGTTGAACTTTTAACTGTAGAATTTACTTAATATATTTTCTTCACTTATCAATGTATAACTGACGTCATTTTACTTATTTTATATACCATCATTTATTTGGAGTGTTTTTAGTTATTTCTTGTTATATTACTATGTTCACCATATATGTTGTAACCTGTTTACTACATCTTATTTGTGTATTATACTTGCTGTAATGTTTTTGTACAACTAGATGCTGGTGCTTTTATCCCCGTGCCTCTGCTGAAAATGGACCTGGTCCAGTCAGAATTTCCCAGTTAACAAATGTAAAATAAATAAATAAATACATTTTGACTTTTGTAATGAGTTTGTAGTTTACTAATTATGATTCTGATTTATGTTGGTGCATGCAATCAAAAAGTAGTTCTAAAATACTACAAATATGTAGCAAGCACAATTTTGAAATATTTTTAAAAATATGCATAACTGGCTAAAGATGGTACATTTAAAAGATGCACTACAGTTGATAGTGTGGTTTATCACTGTAGGACAAAACATGGAAGATCACATTTTTATTTTTGTTGTCGATGTTTTACTTCATTAAAATTTGTTTTGTCATGTATTCTGCTCTTTGGTTTTGGGTCTTATAAGTTAAAATAGAGGGGGAAATAGAAAGTTTTATTTTTTGGATTACATCTGTTCTTTCCTTTTTAAGTTTGTATGATCCTAGAGTTATGGCAGGCAAAGAACATGGTATCATGGTGATTTTTTTGAAGTGTTAATAGGGTGTGTAAGTAAATTAACATTCATTATATGTTTTGTGCATGAGACTGATGTTTATTTATTTAGTTAGTTACTACAAAATTATAATTCATGTTTTGCATTATTTTTGTATTGATTATGTTTAATATGCTGGTGAATAAGCATGTGGTTTTATGTAAAAGAAAATCACTATTTATGTCTGTAGATCAGAGTGCATGTGCAGTGTGCTGTGTCTTTAAGAAGCATGTCAAAGACGTAACATGTATGTATAAATGTCAAGCACATGCCATTCCTCGTGCCATTCTGAGATTGCAGCCAGAGAGTAAGCATGCATGATTCCAACAGTTAGTTTGTATATAGGTTACTTAAGTTAAAGTTAGAAAACTTCTATCATGATGTGCTTGTATAACATAAAGCTGCTTGAACAGAACTCATGAATACTCTTCTATTGTGTCCTAAGTAGGAGAGTGACATGGTGTCAGAAGTGGGATTGCAGAGAATATGATTTGGAGCCATGAGGTGAAGGTAAACTAAAAGAAATGAGCATGAAAAAAGCCAGAAAAGAAACAATGGTAATGAGAACATGCACAAACGACTTGTTTTATAAAAAAGTAAAACTGAGCATTACAAGGGCACAGACTGCATTATTAAATAAGTGGGAGTCACAAAAAGGTTTCTTAACTAAGGGAAATATTTGAAATAGTGACATTTGACAAAACAATTTTCTGAAAAGTAAAACAAGCATGTTTAAAGCAAAATGGGCATGTTTAGAGTAAAGGAGCACAAGAAAAGTACAATGGCCATGAAAAGAGATTAAACGAGCAAAACAAATATAATAAGGGCAAAAAGGGCACATTAAGCATAAACAAAGCAAGGTGACTGTATGTTTTTTAGCAAAATGCTGTGTTTTGGACATAACTACAGCTTCGTATTGTATCAAGGGCACAACTAAAGTTATTCAAAGTATCTCAAAGTGTGTAAAAGTGCTTACAGTATATGCTTATTACTGTGTATGTAGTCCAAAGAGTTTATTTGTGTGCAAAGTGCAACTATTTTGTAATGTACAGTCAAAGTATAGCCATTTCGAAAAATTTCTTGCACTGTCTGTTTGCAAAATGCTGCCATTTCAGAGTGTTTCTTGCACTGTAAAGAGTTGCCTAGCAAGGTACCGCCATTTTGGGGAAATTCCAGTATGTTGTGTACAGTTTATTCGCTAAGTGCAATTACTTCTAAATGTTATTGACTCTGAGCTTCTCTTGCCCAGTTCATTCGCATCGTGAAGTTATTTGAAATGTTTCTTAAAATGATGATAAATTACTTTGGCAACACAAAAATTTCAAGAGTGTTACAGTATCCTACAGACTTATTTTGCAAAGTCCAGTTACATAGAGGTTTGCATTGTGCACTTGTTTGATATGTTTTTACACTGATAAGAGGTAATTTCTTGCAAAACAGTAATTTCAAGAGTATCACAGTGCCTGAGAGAAACTTATTTTTCAAAGTTCAGTTATACAGAGGCTTGTTGTGCTATCGAGCAAAGTTACAAATACTGGCATAAAATACTGGCATATGCGTATGTGTACGTGTTCGTGCTTATTTGCAAAACCCTTCACTGGTATGTGTTAATATGGCAGACAGATTTCGAAAGCCCTTACCACTTGTATTTGATCAGAATATTGCAGAGAATTGGAGAATATTTGAGCAAGAATACAATATTTTTATACATGCAGCTTATTCAGATAAAGATTCACACACCAAGGCATTCATTTTGTTAAACCTAGCTAGGTCAGAGGCCATAGAAAGAGAGTGTTCATTTGTGTATGCACCAGCAGTATATGAGGGAGAAGGTGAAAATTGTCATATTGTTGTACAGGCTGAATCAAAGGAAGACCCTCAGTGTTTGAAGTGCAAGTTCAGAGAGATGTGTAACCCCCAGACAAATATTACAGTAGAGAGGCATTTGTTTTACATGCGAGATCAGAAACCAGGGGAAACTTTTGCAGCTTATATAAATGACTTGAGAAACAAAGCAAAAATGTGTCAGTTTGATGACTTAAAATCTAAGTTAATAAAGGACAGGCTCACGTGTGGTATTAATAGTGCTGCTGTGAGAAAGATCTTGCTTCGTGACAGTGATCTGACATTGAGTAAAGCCATAGAGATTTATCAGATCCATGAAGTGACAGAAAAACACATAAACATGCTTGCAAGTGACAAGAGCATGGTTTCAGTTGGCTCCAGAGCAAATGTAGATAGTATGCAACACATGGCAAACAGAAGTAGGCCTAAGCACATGGCAGCCAAAGTGCCTGCTGGCTCACCAGGGAAACCACATAGCTTTCAAGAAAGTTCTAAGGCTAGCTCAGTTAAAGGAGCATCCTCAGTGCAGTACAAGTATGAATAAGCAAAACCCAAGTCCAACTTTATTGTTAACTGTCACAATTGTGGTGCAAATCATGAGTCTAACAGAGAGAGATGCTTAGCATTTGGTCAGCAATGCCACAAGTGTAAAAATGGAAACCATTTTCAAAAGTTTTGTAAATCAGGTAAACCTCACACAGTTGTAAAGTAGGGTCACACAAAAAAGCAAGTTGATCAAGTAGAGCCCAAGCAGTTAGCTTTCTAAGCAGATGGTGCATCAGTACTTGGTGAAAGAGTTGATGCAGTGAACTTATTACAAGACGTGAAGCATTTTGTACTGTCCGGATTAATGGAAGATCCACAGAGCTCAAAGCAGACACTGGTTCAAAGTGTAATGTTATATCAGCAGACATATTTACTAAAGTGAGAAGAAATGAACAACTCAATGTGGCCAGTAGTGCAAAACTTGTTGCTTATGGAGGGGAAGAAATTCAAACTGAAGGCTTGGTGAGGCTTTCATGTTATTTGGCCAAGAACTGTTACAACTTGTTATTCTATGTAGTCCAAAGGTCAGTACAGCCTTTACTGGGTCTCAAAGACAGCTTGAGAGTGAATCTTCTTTCTTTTACCAAAGAAGTGTATCACATAACTGCCTCTCCGAGTTCCAATTTTTCTGTAGCCATTTTTTCAGAGTATGCTGATGTTTTCGATGACAAGTTGGGTGAACTTCCAGTTATGTATTCCATGAAATTAGACACAGAGATCACACCAGTAGTCAGACCAGGAAGAAGAGTTCCTATAGCTATGCAGGATAAAGTTAAGGCCCAGTTGGATAAAATGGTACAGCAATGTGTGATTTGTCCAGTTACAGAACCAACTGAATGCGTACCTTCTATGGTAGCAGCTCACAAAAAAGGCTAAGATAAAATCAGAATATGTATTGACCCAAGAAATTTGAACAAAGTATTGAATAGACCACTTCATCCAATGTGCACAGTTGAACAAGTCACAGCCCTAATACCAAATGCCACTGTTTTTTTCTGTCTTGGATCCAAAAAGTTCATTTTGGCAATTGATGCTTAATCACAAATCCTCATTACTAACCATTTTTGGTACCCTGTTTGGCAGATACAGATTCCTAAGAATGCCGTTTGGAATAAATTCTGCAAGTGAAGTCTTTCAGCATGCAATGGAGCAATTTTTTGGGTTATCCTTGTGACATAATAGTAGATGATTTATTGGTTGGAGGCAATGGTGAAGCAGAGCATGACAGAAACCTAAAGAGAGTTCTAGACAGAGCATGTGAAGGAAACTTAAAGCTCAATCCTCTGAAGTGCAAATTCAGGCTACCAGAAGTTACATATGTAGGTCATTTGTTTAACAGTACTGGTTTGAGACCAGATCTGACCAAGCAAGCAGCTATCCTTGAGATGTCAGCACATAACAATATTCAAGCTCTACAGCATTTCCTAGGCATGGTCAACTATTTAGGCAAGTTTATACTAGACTTCAGTGAGTTGACAGAACCTTTAAGAGAGCTGACATGCAAAAATGTTGCATGGTCATGGTTGGACCACCACCAGAAGGCATTTGAAGAACTCAAGCAGAAAATTACCACCCCACCTACACTGAGATACTATGATGTGAGCAAACCAGTCACTCTTTCCTGCGATGATTCAAAATTTGGTCTAGGCACAGTTATACTTAAATAGGGCACACCAGTAGCCTATGCATCTAGAACACTTACGCAAACTGAGATGCGGTATGCTCAGATTGAGAAAGAACTTTTGGCAATAGTATTTGCATGTTCCAAGTTTCATGATTATACTTATGGTCAAGTTATTCAGATTGAAACTAACTACCAACCTCTAGTTACTATTCTAAAAAAGCCTATGCATTCCACTCCAGCAAGATTACAAAGAATGATGCTCAAATTACAAAAGTACAGCGTCACAATGGTCTATACGAAAGGAAAACTACTCTGTCTGGCTGATACCTTATCCAGATTGCCCAGAAATATGATGAAACAGCTTGACGCTGAGAATTTTGACTTTGACGTGATGGCAGTGTGTAATTTGTCTACCACTAGGGTCGATGAGTTAAGAGATCACACAAAGACTGAGCCTATTTTGCAAAAGCTCAATCACTACATTAATGTTGGATGGCCATCAAAACAATCTAGTGTACCACCTGAAGTGTAAACCTGTTTTCCTTACAGAGATGAAATGTTGATGGAAGATGGCAGTATTTTCAAAGTCCTAACACTGTTGTTCCTGTTTCCTTACAACAAGAATATATCCAGATTTTGCATTGTGATCACCCAGGTTCTGCATCCACTAAGAGAAGAGTGAGAGAATTAGTATTTTGGCCTTCATTACTGTGAGCCATTGATCAATTACTTTCTTCTTGTTCAGTATGAAATAATACTAGACCACATTCGCAAAGAGAATCACTTCAGCTAAGTTAAGTCCCTGAACTACCTTGGTCAATAGTAGCCACTGATACCTTCAAGTGGAACAATCAACACTACTTGGTATTGGTAGACTCTTATTCAAATTTCTTGCAATAATCCTTTAAGTTGCTTGCATTTTTGTTAATTATATGTTGAATGTTATTAACTGATTAGCAATTGGGATCTGTGTTTTTTTATGTGTTTGAAGTTCTTGGAAGTCATATTTTGGGATTTTATGATTATTCTGTATCATTACCTTCTTTGGAAGTTCTTTTTATTACTTTAGTCCATTGTAATTTTTAAGAAGGAGGTAATGAGATGCAAGACAAAAAAGAAACAGTCTTTTTGGGCTGGGATACAGGATCTGAAGAGCAATTACTGAAAAAATGGAAATCAAAACATCAATCAACCATATCTGAAGTAGTGATCGAAAGAGTAGGAGCAAATGACATAGGAAAAATATAAATTGTGGGACCAAAACAAGCATAAAAATGTTTTGGAGGAGGAATGACATTTAAGGGATTCCAGGAATTGACTAACTTAATATATGTAATGTTGGATTGATTATATTGTACAGAAAAATATATGTGATGTAGAATGTTTGCAAGTGTGAACATGTTAATATGGTTTGTTTTCTTTTATGTAAATGTTAATTACTTTGCCTGTGTCATAAGTGATAATTCAATAAAGCTGTTAAAAAAGGAAACAGTATAGGTAACATGGCTACAAACTTTTTACTAAAAATGAGTAATCAAAATGGAAAATTTCTTCTAGTGTTTAAAAATTCAACTATGGCAGCCAGTTGAATTAAGCAATCAATACAATTGCATGATAGTGTTTCTTAAAATTTATACATATTGTATATGTAAAAAGCATACAAAATCTATCTATAAAATGATTTAACATCTCAAAGTTCTCTGTTTCAAAATTGGTTTTAAAGAGTAAGTTTCAACCAGTTAAAGAATAATAAAGCTGTGGTCCTTAGCTTTTATTTTTTTTTCAAATATGTAATTTCTCTGTTTAGTAACTTACACGAGTTGTAAAACAATACACCTAAAATTATCTTTCTTTTTTGTTTTATATCTGTTTAAGGGAGAAACCTGCTTGTACTTTTTAAAACTTTTATTTCCTTGTGTTGGACATACTTTGCAGAGAAATTCATCTCCACCTGCATGACATATCATAGACACAGTTCAATCTATAGTTTACCCTGTCAAGTACTCATGTCAATCTTAGATGGGCAATTAATCCTGCTAATGTCAGGAACACAGCAGCTGATATAAAAAAGACAGAAAGTTGTGGAACTGTTTTCCACTGTTTTTATTGCAGAGGGGATGAGAGCTTAATACTCCCCTTTCATAGCAAAACGAAGGAATTAGATCAATCTGGAGTTTAAAGGCAATTGTCAACTCTTCTAACAAATTTACATAAGCAGCATCACAGTATTGAAATGATAAGCTTTAAATGTTATTTATAATAGTTTATATGTTAAGATAACTTAAAAGTAATATCAATGATTTTAGAGAAAAGCCAGAAAATATTTTCTTGTAAAACATCAAGAATTTACCATTTTCAAGCCCCCCCCCCCTCACACACACACAGGCCAGAACTACAGAGAGTCAGATGGCAACCCTATCAACTAGGTCCACTGATACTGTTCATAAAAAGGTCTTTTATGCTTTAGTGTGACATCATTCCAGAGGGGGGTGCATATCTGTTACATGCAGATCTGTTACATGCAGATCCATTGTAAGAGATTCCCACTGACTTTGAGTCAGTCCTTACATTGTTACATTGCAACCATAATATACTGCTGAATTTACTTTAACATACATTTACTATTTGCCCTTGCATTAAAACACTAAGAAAAGGAAATCAGAAGTGCCTAACTGTGTTTAAATGCATACACACACACACACACACACACACACACACACACACACACACACACACACACACACACACACACACACACACATATGCTATTGTACACATGTACTTTGCACACATACACATATACAGAAACACATACACATACACACACACTATGTGTGTGTGTGTGTGTGTGTTGTGTGTGCAACATGTGTGCATACAATGAATTATTTGTAATAAACAACACAGTATAATTAAGCATTATTAATGTATACATTCTAGTAAATGTTGCTCAATGATTTACTTGGCCACTGTCATGCATTGGCTATGTGTTGCTCATTCAGTCTTGATCAATGTTTTTATGTCAGTATTTTTTCTTTGTATTGCTAAGTGCATTTAATAATTGTTATTATCTTTGGCAACATAGCCTAAGTTGTGTCTGAAAAGGGTCCTGGGACCAGTTCACTTTTCTGGTTAACAAAGTATAAATAAATATGAAATAGAAAAAAGGAGGGTGAATATAACAGAAATAACTGAGGAACTAGTAAAGCATTTTAAGTCTGCATCATTCATGAGAGAGAAAAATCATCCCACTGAAGGCACTGGGAAGTAGCAGACAGACTACGTTTAGAGGAGTTTATATCATAAGTTCGAACGCACACAATATCAAATTGCACTACATCGAACAGCAAACCTCGAAAGCAGAAAATTACGAAAGCTCAGACTGTCGAAAAGTGAATACACGAACAGCAACACTTGGCCATCCGTTCACTCATGCAACCTGACACCCATCACTAACAAATGGACACCATGCCTCCATAACTGACAATCCTGCAACCTGATCAAATGCCCTACAAACAACAAGTGCTCAACGTAAACAGCAATATAACGAACTGGCACATTAGCACATGTGCCAACAGACTGTAATGGAAAGTAAACAGCAACAGCAGAAGCCAGCACATATCCAACACCGGCATATTGGTACAAAACAAACCAACACTACAATCCCACAATTCCCAAACTACAATCCCCACACTATGCACACACTATTCTATGCACACACCTTTTACAGTGACTAAACTATTTACAGGTGTCGGTATGCTGAACTACTGTAGCCGTCACCCTACAGTGTCAAGAGGGTAGCTACTGCATGTATGAACTCAACAGCGGTATACTCTGACCTGCAATGGATCACGTTCTCCAGCCTCTTCCGCCTTTCCCTGTGCTTATATTTATTTGGAGATGGACAGCAACATGACCGCATTAGTATCCACATATCGTCCACCCTGTTCTGCTCCCTGACAAGGACATTGTTGACAGCAGGTATGTCGGCAATGCGTCTCCCTAGTAGGCACCGAAAATGCCTGTGCCATCCCTCCACATAATTCCGTGTCCTGGGTAATGACAGTTCATTGAGGTCATGCACATTCCAGAATTCCACTGGAAACATCGGTGGGAATTGCTGTACACCTGCCATCCAGGTCTGTTGCTTTCTGGGATGGCCTGCAACATAGACTTCAGCAAGGTACACCAGCAACTCCTTTCCATCTGGGTGAAATGTCTCACTGATACACCTGAATGCCTCACCTATATCATCCACACTTAGGAATGCCAGGGCTATGAGCCATTTAACATCCAAATGTAGAGAAGCATCCTTCCCATACACACTTGCTAGGCCAAGGAACTATACCTTTCTCCACACTGCCTGTGTGAAATGAAAGTAGCATCCCTTGCTGACCACGGCCGTAAAATTATGCCTGACACCCTTTATTGCAGCTAACTCAAAGTCTGTCAGTATGTACTGTACCCTATACTGTAAATGCATGTGAGACAATAGCTCAAAAAGACACTCCCACAGGAAGTTGTATGCTCTATACGACTTCTTCGACATGAGTGTGTACACTAGCGGTAAACATTTAGTGGACTCTGCAAAGCTCACCAAGGCATAGATGGTATATAACTGCCTACATAGCCTACCCTTGGTTAGGAATATACCGTCCATGAACCAGATCTGTGCACTACACAGGTCACACACATTCCCTTCTGTGCTAAACACTAGCAAATGTGTATTTGTGTGGATGTCTGCCCTCTGCGCTTGGAGGAATGTGCCATGTTTCAGCGTACATGTGGTTGTGTCAACCGCACCAAGAGTAGTAGCCACAACCTTGTATGTCCACATCTTCCATTGCCTAACCCTATTGATCTGCTGGAGCATGGACCTTCTGGATGGAAATGATGTTAGTGTATCTGCAGACGTACTACTGACAACATCATCCACCAGCAATGCTGGAGTGCCTGTACTGCACCTTGCACTCTCCTTTAGGCTATGACAAGCCCGATACTTCTCCACTTCAGCTACATTGGGGGCATACAGGTGACCAACTGTCTTCACTAGACATTCCCGGCCCACCTCAGTCTCCGTGATAGCCCTGCCCCTACATTTCAGTGTAAACTTACTTTTACAGCACCGGTACATTTTCTTTCCATTGGATTTATCTGCATTGTACAAATACCCAACCAACTCTAACATGCCTGACTTCTTCCGGGACATGACACATTCATACACTGACCCTAGAATTCCAGGAGCGGTTGGGGAGGTAGCGGCAGCCATGTTGCTATTCAGTCAGAGTGTTGCGCACAGGGGGTGGACGTGGAATCCCTTCATTTATTCTTCTTCAGTGTTGCATTTACTATTTCAATATTGCACTCTCATGGGGATATCTGCGACTGTATGCTTGTCTGATTTGTATGTCTTTTTCCATGGGACTACATTATTTCTTGTTATCCTGCAGACTGACAGTGGTTCGGGGGGTGTTACTGTTATCAGTACACATTAACCACTGACGTCAGGATGTGATGTGGTTCATACAGGGCGGTCTTCCTCTCATTCAGCATGTTTCACAGACGTAAGCATTCTGAAGGCCAACTATGCATGACAGTGGTTTCCGTGTTCAGAATACTGAACTTTCATAATTTTCTGCTTTCGAGGTTTGCTGTTCGATGTAGTGCAATTCGATATTGTGTGCATTCGATCTTATGATATAAACCCTGTTTAGAGCCCTACTACTTGTCACTTGTAAATGTACAGCAAGGATCATTTACTGCAGTGAGAGTTTTCACACCTCAGCATGAGAGTGTGGTGGAGGATTTGTCAAATCTATTAGGACTACAAAAGTCTCCTCTTACAAAAAGCTGTTTTTATCTACTTTCTTTTGCTGCAAGTAGCTAACAGCTATTTATAGCATAGAACAAGCTCTGACAGACACATAAATGAGGCTCAGTCAGGTAAACATAGAAGCAGCTCTGTTACAGAAGGTGTGTTTAGATGACAGTGCTTCACAGTCCTGCCATTCAATCTTAATGGCATTATAAAGCAGCACCACTTCCTTATGTCTAGCATGAGTCATGTAAAGAAGACTTGAAATGTATTCTGGGAAGAAAAATGAAAGCAAGAAAACAAAATCACATTGCCAAGGTAGGCCCCATCATCCGCCATTTTGAGAGAAACACATTAAAATTGTAAAAGAAGCACTGGCGTGATTTTGATGCATTAAATGGCTCAAAAACAAAGATACAATGAAAAACATATGTTTTTTGCATTCTAAGGTGGAGTTTTCCTGTAAGTGATTTCACTCTCACTTATTCAAGTAATTTGCTGCTTGTGTGCATTACCAATATACCAAGATAGAAGCTTTCTTGCATTCCAAAATTGACATTGACTTTTTAAAGACTTTTATACATTTTGCCTAAATAGTGTTATGTCTGTGACTTTTTATACTGTATACACATAGGAATGTAATGATTCTGTCCAGTCGGACAGTTTTTTAGAAGTTGTCCATTTTAAAAGTGGGGTATTGATACATATTTGGTCATGTGCTGTAAGAGTGTGCATGCGCAGAACATGTGCACACAGTCTGTATGTGGCTATGTAGGAAGAATAAAGCATTAAAAAAGAATTTACAGATGTTTTCTGCCTCAGTGTATAACATCTTGATTACAGGGGTGTGTGGTATTCATGGTCCCACTCTTGCTAGATGCATAAGGGTATTTTCTGAATAGCACTGCTACTCCTGTATTTAAACTTCTCCTCCCTGTAGTGAAATATCCACAGAGGTTTCACTCATCTGAAGCAGTGTAAAATGAGAAGAAGCCAATGTACTTATGTGGAATAATGTATATGTATATAAAGACACAAATGTCATTGTGTATTTTTGGCCTGTAGCTGCAGGTGTGAGCCTGCACAGATCTCATAGGAACTTCAACAAGAACTTGCACTGAGGAGACTTGAGAGCTGCTGACCTACAGCTTACCCAAACTATTTTAAAGTTTCTTTTTAATTTAAACTGTGTCCTTATTTTGACAACCTGTTTTGACTTTTATAAGGTTGGAAAGGGTCAAATAGGACAACTGGAATTCGGGGAAACAGAAGATGAGGGAAGCAAAATAGAAATACATTAAGAGGATTGTGATAGAGGAGGTGGGAGAGGAGGAAAACTATGTTTTTGTGAGAATATTCCCCCATTTTCCATTTCTTTTAAGGAAGTTTGAGAATGTGGTAATGGTAGAGGGTGCAGACGTGAATGTTAGGGAAGAGTTAAGGATTTTTGTAAGACATAAACATAAAAGACAGACAAGACAGACAGGGACACAGTGGTAGGCTGATGATAATGTAGAGACAATACATATAGATGGTAGAGAGAGACAGGTAGACAGACATTATAGGAAGATGAGGAAATGTGGGAGACAGCCATCACCATGGCCTGGAGGACCTAACTTATACCCCTCCCTGATGGATCTGGACTGGGTAACTCTGATGGTGTGGGGGGTTGAGGCCTCTGGTGCCCCAGTGGACTGAGCTGACTGGGTGAGTGAGTGTTATAGTCACTGGAGGATAATTTGAAATGGGTGTAATTGTCTCTCCTTGACCCTTTTAACTGCAACCTCATCCAAATTATGAAACTCATGGTATTAGGTTACCAGGCTGCCTCATGCTGGGGGAGATCCACAGGGTGGAGCCACCACCCTGTCCTGTAAAGATGTCTGTGGGTGGGCAGAGTGAGGTGAGTCTCTGTCCCAAACCTGGGAATCTTGTGGCTGAGCTCCCATGGCACTGCTGGGACTGCAGAAAAAATAACATAAAAGGGATAAAAAAAGAGAGACAGAGATAGAGAGAGCTGGAAAAAAACAAAGAGACTCATAAGAGTTAAGAAGCAACTGTGTTTATTTTAATAACATAAAATTAAGCCTTTATTCATTTAATCAGAAAATATCATTAAACAATGTTAAATATATTGAATGACTGAATTCTGACAACTACTTTTTGATGTTAATTGTTATTACTGTTTGTCATATGATATGAATCAATAACTGCTTTAAGTTATGAAATGTTATCCTAAACAATGTACAATGAAGTATCAAAGTAGTTAATACAGACAATGCTTGTTTCGGTGACAGGTAATATATTAACTATCAAAGTATTCAGGATTGACATACTACATCTTCTTCCACTTCACTGGTTCAGTATAATAATTTTACATAAACCTCACTGATTATATATGGTGACTACTTGCTCTGTTGACATCATTTGTGTAAGAACTTCTCATATCAACCGCAACTTAAGTCAACCTGCTTCAGTTCACCATTTTAAGTATTGCTGGGCTCTGCGCTTCCACACATTAGTGAAAAGTGAAAACAAACCATAAAGGTTTACTAAAAAGAGGGTTAACCTAGAATTATTAGAAAAAGGCTGTCATCACTATAATTTAGTCATTGGTAAGACATGACATTGTATAATATTTATCTGAATAACTCATGAAATGCTTGGGAATGTGTAAGGTGCATATGTCAAGTGGCTTACTGCAAACAATAATCTCTGACAATGGATAATGCCCAGGACAAAATTACAGATCGAATTTATTAAACTAAGAAAAAAAATTACACAAGCAATTATTTAATTCACACTGCATCACACCCTCACAACAAATATTTATATGTATACATTTAACTACTGAGGCACAGGAATGCATAAAACAGACACTATTGCAAAGGAAATTCAAACCTAAAACTCAGAATTAATTCCACATTGTGCTTCCCATACTTTTTCTATTGTGCATTGGCATGAAAATCCATAATTGATTAAAATGACATGCATATGAACTTAGGCAGCTGCCAGGGCCCGGTGCTGCAGTGAGGATCGACATAATCTCTGCTCCATTCAGCTTCACAATGTTGTTGTTGTTGTCTTTCGGCTTTTCCCGGTTAGGGGTCACCCCAGTGGAACTCCGGTCCGCTAATGATTGGCAGTAGATTTTCACAGTGCCGAGTTGCCAACTCGACGCCCAACCTTCAATGAAGGCACGTCCATTCACGCATGTCTTTCAGAATGCCACTCAACCCGCGGGGAGGACATGCAGCCACCACACAGAAGGCACGCCCTGAACACTAGCTGAGAATCAAATGGGGGAATCTTTTGCTGTGAGGCAACAAAGCTACGCTGCACCACCGCGGGCTCAGCTTCACAATGTGCAATGTGCAATTAAAAAAAAGACAAAAACTCTGCTCCATTCAAACTCTGTGTGCACTGTATAATATTAAAAAAAGATCCCCATTCCAGTTGGCTGCAGCTTCTATTAGCTCAATTTCTTTGTCTGCAACAGCTCATCTTGGTTCAATTTCCTGCAGCTAGTGCAGTCTTTTTTATTTCAAAATAACCAGAGATGCTAGGTTGGCAGGGGATGAGGATAAATATAACATAAAAAAACTGCTCACTGTTTACTATTAGCCAGCATTCTCCTGGTCATTATATGTTCTCTGTTAAAGTTTCCTGTCTGTGTCAGTCATTCTGCCTCTGCCAAAGATATTTGTGTTATTTTGCACATTTGTTTCCGCACAAATCCTCTGCTGTTCTACATAACATATGTCTTACTATCTGAAAGTGCTTCTGGTTTCATTTGTAGTTGAAAATTCTTCAGAGTAGTTCACAGACCTGGTTAAAATGTAAAATAAAAAGGATTATGATCATGTATCTGATTATAAGTACCTTATTTTGTGTCTGAGACACATATGCCAAGAAATTCACCTTGAGAATTAAGCTCAAGAGGCGAATCTTGGCATCCAGGTTGAGACCACAAAATGAAAGGTTATGATCAATGACCTAATTTTAATTCCCTATAGTGCATAGTAAAAAAAATACCTCTGTCAGCGAAAGTCCACACAGTAAAAGAATTATATCCACACTCCGTTCGCTGCTCCAAGTGTAAGGATTCACTTGCTCTCCGCAATTCCTTACAAAACACTTATTTTATTTGATAAAACAAATGAATAAGTATAAGGTTAAGTGCTTTCATCTACATCAAAGTAAACTTCTTCAGAACACTTCCATTTGATAAATGCTGGATTTTATAAGTACTACTAACCAATCCTGACCATCCACTAATAAGCATCAATAAAACAATTGAATATTTAAAGTGCTCAGTGCCCATGTAAATCCATTCCTATTACTACACATTACATCTGATAAACGCTTTCATTATTGTGAACCTTAAAACAGTACTATACTATTACAACATACTTTAACCATTATTCAACAGCATAAATCTACATATAAATACATATTCAACTTGATAAATACCTAGTTGAACCTAGTTTTGAATACCATTAAAAACATTTGAAAATAAACATAAAAACATTTAAAAATAAACACATTTAAAAGGGAACTATTTAGAAGTATGTTGAGTCTAGTCAATTTTGGGTTATCTATATAAAACTTATAATATCAAATTCCTACAATAAATTGGGATTCAAATTGAATCATGTATTTGTTTAATATGTATTCTCTAAAATAGGCTTAATGGAAATACTCTCATTTAACCCAGGGTAAACTGATGCATTTAACAAAATCTGCCATCTAGTTTCCCTTTCTCCTAATTTCTTTTGTATATTACCTCCCCTAGGGTTGATTTTGATATACTCTAATACTCCGAACTTGAAAGTGTCACAAGTTTTGCTATCATTAAGGTGCCTATACAAAGCATTTTTCGTGTCCTTTTTCCTAATGCAGTACCCATGGTCATATATTCTATTCCTTAAGAACCTGCCCGTCTTACCTACATAGTAACATGGGCATTTTGTGCACTTAGCTAAATATATGACATGTTGGGTATGACAATTACCTTTCCTGAATCTGACCTCCATTTTGTTTGTGTCTTCCAAGATAAGAGATGGTACCTGCAATATCTCACTACACTGGTTGCACTGCCCACCTTTTCGAGTGCCCCCTTCCTTTCCTATGTCATTCCCTTTTAATATTTTGCTTTCTAATTCACTTTTTAAAGTCCTTGCAGTTTTGGAGACAAATACCGGATGTTCTCCTACCTTTTTGAACACAATGTCTTCAGATTTCATTATATTCCAGTTGGCCTCCACTATTTTTTGTATTTCTTTTACATAGGGTCCATATTGGAATATACATGCTCTTTGAAATTTGATATCACCTTCTATGTCCTTATTTATATTTGAGGTTCGATTGAGCCCAGTACCTAATAAGGGTTTATATCTTTTACCCCATTCACTTTTAACATATTTTTTGGTATCCTCTATAGAATGTGAGGGATATCCTCTATCCTTAAACATATTCCCTATTTTATCCAATTCCTCTATCATGTCTACATATTCTGAGGTAATTCTTGCTGCTCTAATATACTGACCTTTAATGATACTGCATTTTTGGCTGTAAGGGTGACAACTGGAATACTGCAAAATTGAGTTACTAAAGGTGTCCTTCCTATATATTCCGGACTTGAATTTACCATTTTCAACAAATATATGAGTGTCTAAATATGAAATTTTGTCCCTATCCATATTGTGTGTAAATTTTAAGTATTCACTAGTAGAATTCAAATAACCTAAAAATGAATGTAATTTTTCTTCATTTCCATTCCATAGAATAAATATATCATCCAAAAACCTTACGTAACTCATTATACTTTCTTGCCATGCAGTATCCAGTATATTCTCAATTTCCCAGTCAAGAAGGACTAAATTAGCAAACATCGGGGCGCATGCCGCTCCCATTGCCACTCCCTGACACTGCCTGTAATGTTCACCCTCAAAGAATATGTAATTGTGTTTTAACACAATATCCATAAATTCCAATATTAATGATACAGTGTCCCATGGTAGATCTGCATACTTCCCTATACTACTTGCAAACCTTCTCATTCCATCCTCCTTAGGTATGCAAGAAAAGAGGACAACTACATCTATTGTAACAAGTATTGTGTTTTCATTACACAACTCCAGGGTGAGTCTACCTAAAAAATCCCAGGAATTAATGACTATATGTGATACTTTTTTAGGCTTTAACCAGGTGTTTATAACTGTCCCAAATGGGAAAATCTTAGATTTATTTCCAGATATAATTGGTCAGAATGGAGGGTCCATTATGTTTTTGTGTACCTTAGGTATTCCCACAATGGTACCTATAGTAGGATATTCAACTTTTAAATAGTTGTACATATCCATGTCTATCCTTCCGTCCAATAAAATTCTTCCAGATTTAAATCTATCTTGTGATGTCCTATGTTAACCTCGTTAATTGATGATATCTCATAGTTCCTTGAATTCAATAGTATTGTGTTCACTTTAACATACTCAGATGTTTCATATAAAACTACTCCTCCCCCTTTATCTGGTTTCATAACCCAAATTCCTTTATTCCTTTGAATTTCTTTCAGTACTTGGAATTCACTTTTATTTAAGTTGTAGTTCTTCTTATGGGTTTTAAATTTATTACCAAAGTCATAAATCTCATCAATTACGACTTTTTCAAAGGTTACCAGAGTATTGTTCATAGGGGGGTATATAGTGCATGAAGCTTTATCTGTCCCATGTACTACCAGTCAGAGAAAAAGAAAGAAAGAAAGAAAGAAAGAAAGAAAGAAAGAAAGAAAGAAAGAAAGAAAGAAAGAAAGAAAGAAAGAAAGAAAGAAAAAGTGTAGGACCACAGATATGGGGATTCATTAAAGGGCCTAGCATGAGCTGTATGGCTTGTGCTAAAAAGGCTCTTCTCCTACAATATGCTAATTTGTGAGTCAGAGACATGTTAGCTGAGATGAGATAAAACCTCCTTACTGGCTAATTTGTATGTCTCTGAGTCACGTTTACTGCTGAGACATGCAGATCATTGCTGATCTGCTTGCTGCAATAGTAAACTGCGGCTAATATAAGCAGTGGCATTCCCTGTAAATTACTCTCCCACACACACACATAAGTACACAAAACATGAACACGCACACACTAACATACACAGACACACACACACACACACACACACACACACACACACACACACACACACACACACACACACACACACACACACACACACACACACACACACACACACACACACCTCATTGTCTCCGTCTTCCCATAGTTCCTCCCATTTTAATAGCTGGTGGGCCATTATGGCATATATCTAGTATGCCATGGTGTTTGTGTGTTTCTACACCCTCTAATCACCATAATATTGTAAGTGCAAAACCAAACAGAAACTGTTGACACTGCTGAAGGTACCAACAGCAATAATGAAAACTGCAAGTAAATCCTTCAGTGAACCACCACGGCTCAATTATTTAAAACTTTAATAGATGTGTAAAATGCTTTAAAATAGGTAAAAGACAGCAGGAACAACAATATTCAAGTCTGATAAGCGCTTTTAGCTATATTAGCCTTCATCAGATCGTATTACATTTCCTGCTCTCAATCCTATTTAAAACTCAGAATAACCAAATGTAGTCTCATATAAAGACCCCATCCCTTATTTTAACCAATAAGAGGATATCCAAACACAGTCATTCAAGATGTCAGGCCTCTTTGTTAGAGCAAACCGTCAACCTTCTAGCTTTGAGTATAAGTTTCAATGGAACCATATTGTTTAAACCTGGAGAGCAATGTGCTCTCATGTTGACTATCCAGTTAATCCCACAGATCTCCATTGTATTCTTCACATCCCCTTCTCTTAAAGATTGTTGAATATATTCAACAGCTTTAAACTTGAAACTGTGTGTAGTATTGCAAGCAATGTGCATGGCAAGCGTACTATTCATATCTATATTTCTAATGTCTCTTAGGTGGCGCAAGATCCGATCTTTGAACTGTTTTTCCTATGTAGAAAGCTTTGCATAAGCAGCAGGACACTGAATAGACCAGATGCTTGCTGTGGCAATTGGCAACCAGATTAAAAATATATTTCTTATTGGTAATGGGATGGATGAACATGTTACTACTGTCAATGGAGGCACAGGCTTTGTACCTATTATACCTAAAAGTACCTCTCCTATCTGAAACTAATTGGCGATCAAAGCCATCTTTATTGCATAATAGTCTTTTGATATTCTTTTTATTCTTGAAAGAGAATCTAGGAGTTGCTCCTCAATGCTCTTGATCTTCTCATCTGCTGTTAGGATGGGCCAACATGTTTTGATAGTGTTACAGACTTGCTTACTGTCTGTACTATACGTTAGATGACAATTAATTTGCTTCCTTTCTATCTTGGGTCCTTCATTCCTGGACCATTGCACAACTCCTTGTTCACTAAAGTGGGGATGTCCTCTTTGCCTTCTCATATCACCAAAATTAGTCCTCACTTTGAGATATGAATCTTTGTAGCCTCTTTCTTTCAGATTATGGTGTAAACTTTCATATCCTGTGTAAAAATCATCATTGGTGCAAAGCCTAGAAATTCTCACTGTTTTATTTTCCATGATGTTGCTAAAAATATGGCTAGGAAGCATACTTCGGTGATGCAGGTAGTGATTCCTCCATGTGTTATTTCTGTGTAAACAAGTCCTTAAACCAACCCCTGATTGTAAAATGATTTTTACGTCTAAAAAGCCAATCGTTTGTTTGGAATAGTTAACTTTAAATTCCAGAAAACTGGTACTGCTATTTAGATATTCAGTGAATAAAGCCAATTGACCCTCATCACCTTTCCATAAAATAAAAATATCATCTACAAAATGACCATGGTAGAGAAGATGCCGATACTAAGGATTTGTATCTCTTAGTACTCTCTCGCTTTCCCAATGAGGTAATACCAGGTTGGAATAACTGTTGTCACAGGGGGTGCCCATGGCAACCCCCCAAGTCTGCAAGTAGAAATCTTGAACATACATAAAAACATTGTTTTCTAAGACCAATTCCAACAAAGAACAGATGAGATCTGTACATAGGACTGCCTGCTGTAGAAAGTAGCAAATTGCCTCTATACCAAACTGGTTGGGAATCACTGTGAATAAACGATTGATATCCATGGTTACCAAAAAAATGTCATTCATCTCCTCCCAGTTGTTAGTTCTCATCTGTAGGTCAGTTAAGAAGTTACCAGTATCTTTGAGCACCACCTGTGCTTGAGGTAGAACTTTTTTCAGTTCATTTTCAATATACGTCGAGAGGGGTTCTGTGAGCCACCCCCTTCCTGCTACAATGGGACATAGGGGCGGGTCCAATTGATCCTTATGAATTTTAGGAAGCCCACTTATGCATGGTATGGTGGGATGCGTTGTATCAAAAAAGACAAATAGATCTTGATTTAAGCACCTTTCTATTAGCATCTCATATAAATTACTTTTACAGTTATTGATCATTCTTTCTATGTCACTTCTACCCACTTTTTTATAGGTGTGCTCATCCTCCAACATGGAGTGCATCTTATTCCTATACCATTCTGAATCCATTACTACAATGCCCCCTCCTTTGTCAGCTGGTTTAATAACCAGATCTTAGTTGTCTTTAAGCTGACTTAGGGCTTCTCATTCCCTCCGTGTCATATTGTAGAAGCTTCCTTTGCCATTTCTGTATTCTCTTAAATTTACCATCTCGGCTTCACATAGACATATGAATACTTATACAGTAGGATGATTGACAGGTATAAAATTACTTGGTTTCTTGTAACATATTAATTTGTGGTCATTCTTTATTCCAAAGATAGATTTAAGTGTTACATTTCTCCCGAACAACCTTATGTCTGTTACAAATTCATTTAGGTCAGTTGGTAGGGCGGGTATAATACTCAGCCCTTTACTGAGCAAGGATATCTGTTCAGGAGTTAAGGTTACATCGGACAGATTCACAACCATGTTTAAGTCATCCACTTCACAGCATTGATTTCTTTAATTTCCTGTCTTGACTCTGCGTTCTCGGGTTTCTGTGAAATTGTTAATCAGTTCTTGGAATAAAACTCCAAAAAGCAATTTATTGGTTCATTCTGACAAACATTTGCATTATTAATAGATCTCAGTAATCAGTGGTCAAGCAAGCTCTGCATTATTTTTACTAAACTATCTCAAAAGAACAATAAAAATAAGTACCTACATTCAAGTAGTTTTCAAAGAGGTGCTAAGCTTTTCAGGAGAAATTAATGATTTTACTGCTTAAAATGGTTCTGCTATTTAACTGGCACAGTAACCTTGGGACATTCAAACAGCCTGTGAGCAATCTAATACCACAGGCCAGACTCCACACCATGGGGAAAAACATTTTTCTTTATTAGTTGTGCCCATAAAAAAGAATGCAAGTATCAAACATGACAGCACCTCCACTCTGACATTTTAAAATCCAGGGCCTTGTCTTCCATCTTCTCATCAGTGCTCAAATATCAGTAGACACAGAACAACAATTTATTACAGTGAAGGCCTCTGTCACAAATATGTTATATTATGTTCGTAGAAAAGATAAGCAGTCCTTAAGATAGTGGTTGCTCCTGTGACATGACATTTATTGATTTTTAGAACCCCTTGGAAATGAACCTTATTGCATCATCATTCAGAGACTGGCAGCTGGAAAAGTCATTCATGAACCTACTCTCCATCAAACTGGCAGTCTGACAGCAGCAAAATCTATGCATAAGGGCACAGATTGAGTTAGTCCCTTGGTCAACAGTGGCAGCTCTCATGGCTGAGTCAAGGGAGTTCTCTTTTTGTTATTTTCCTTCCTTATTTTCTTCAGTCTTCCTGGCTACTAGAAATGTAGGTGTTTTCTGAAATTACTGACATTTTACTCAGCATCTTACCAACTTTGTATGGTGCCGTGTCCTGAGGTACCTGACATGTCAGCACAGAAATCTGCTAATGAACTTCATCTTATATCCTTGGGTTTGTTTCCTTGCGCCTCCACTTACGGCTCTATGTACTTTGGGACAGTAATTTATTTAGATAGCACTTCTGTGTAGGCTTTGAAAAGGGGCACTTACCTGCTTGACTTACCCGATTATTACATAAATAACATTTTATATATATATATATATATATATATATATATATATATATATATATATATATATATATATATATATATATATATATATATATATATATACACACAGACACACACACACACACACACACACACACACACACACACACACACACACACACACACACACACACAGACACACACACACACACACACACACACACACACACATACACACACATTTTTTTTTTCTGGAACAGAAAGAAAACACCACGTGCAAGGGAATGCAAATGCACATTACTCATTACTGTATGCAGGGTCATTGCAGCAGTTTGGAAGTATGGGATAAAACTGACTGCCTTCAGATTTCTATGTGCCGATGACATTACTTCTAATAAACTGCAACAGATGGTTATAGCTACAAGTATAAAGAAAACAAACACTGATATACACTAAATTAGTAATATGTCTACTTAGCCTTCAAAGAAGACAACAGTCCAAGTGAGACAAGACATTTCTGTCATAAAAACAAATGAATACAAGTTAAGTATCAGATAATTGATAAAACAACAATCCACCAAAATAATTGTATTGTTCTTTGTTTTCTGTTAGAGTTAGTTTTCATCTTTTTCAGCATCTGGTTATATTGATTACCTGTTGATACTACAAGGACTGTACAGGAGATCTTCGAACTTCAGAACTAAAAGTGCAAATGAAGGGATATATATACATATATATGTATAGATACACTAGACAATATCAAAGTACTGAAATGTTGAATTTCAGTACTTTGAGAATGAATAGTCAAAAGTGCAGTTACACGAAACTGCACTATGTCGGATGCGGAAATGTTGAATCCACTATCATGGTGTCACGATCATGATGTGCGGTGTGGTTTGTGGATTTATCTGGGGTTTCAGGTAAGTGGTGTTTGTATAAGGGTATTGGGTAGGGATTTTAGTGTGAATGTGTGTAGTGGTGTTTTTTGTGTGTTTAGTGCGACCTCGGAGTTAGAATACATAAGTGGGGGGGGTGCAGGGAGGCTTGCCCCCCTGCTTATAGGTAGGGTAGGTGTGTTTGTGTGTCATGTTGTGTTTGTGTGTGTTGTTTTGTTTGTTTTAGTGTAGATAGGTAGGTGTATGTGTGTGTGCTTATGTGCTGGCTTGTGTGTGTGTGTGTGTGTGTGTGTGTGTGTGAGTGTGTGTGTGTGTGTGTGTGTGTGTGTGTGTGTGTGTGTGTGTGTATGGTTGTGATTGCACTATTCGCAGTTTTGGGTGTTCGGGTATGTGGGTTTTCGACTATTCAGTCTTGAAATACTGAAATTCGACATTTCAGTATTTCGAGATTGTCTAGTGAATCCATATGTATATATATATATATATATATATATATATATATATATATATATATATATATATATATATATATATATATATATATATATAAACTAAATCCAAGATGGCTGTATCTCAGAATATTCCCCTTTTTCTGAGGTCCAGTGCTTCCAGATTTAGTATGTATAATTAGCAGGGTTCTCTCAAGCATTGCCCTCTCAAGTGAGGGGTGTAGTGTTCATGTTGGTAAAGGTGTAACTGTGAGTTTCTGTTTTTCAGTTTGACTCAAGAGTTTATTTTTTAATATTTCAGGACTCATACTAGTTTGTTTCCCACTTCTGATAGATAGATGGTCATTTCAAGAACTACATGTTTTTAGTTTTTATCTTCATTCCACTCTTATTTTAGGTAACCATATTATCACAGCAAAGTCAAATTAATTTGGGGTGGGAAATGTATCAGTGTAATTTTTTTTTTTTTGCTGAAAAAAATAACATTGCAAAGCATTATTGCAACTGTCTAATATATGTTTAAGACTGCTGTGACCATAAAGACCCATAGGACTGGTTGACAAATTGCAGTAACAGAGGTCATCAGTGAGTCATGTGATCACTTGTCTGTCAGATCACTGAAGCAGCTGTTCCTAATCTTTTTATCTTTGTCAGAAAATTGTCAAAAGTCTGACTTTAGGGGCAACAAGAGTATTGATATAATATTAAAAATGTATGATAAATGCCTTCTATACACAACAATTATTAAAAACAAATCCAAGATGAGCTGGAAATCACTGTAAGGGATGTATTTGATAATATAAATCAGTTTGCTTCCAGATCACTAAAACATGTACAACAGTAAAGGTAGTAAAATAATTTTATATTGCAAGATCATGCAATAAAATGTACTCTGCCCTGACTGCACAGTAGTACTCAAGTATACAGATGAGTATTTTATTTGTTTATTTCTTCATTTGTTATATAAAAATAGTTGAATGGTGGATCTGGGATGTAGTCCAAAAGAAAAAAAATATAAAAGCACAGCAGATGTCCACAATGGCTGGAATAACTCTATTATAAATAGCAATAAATAATAAAAATAGGTTATCACTTTTGCAAATGTCCCACTTCTGCAGATCATTAACTGAAGGGAAATAATATAAAACATATATTTAAAACCTTTAAAAGCATGCTCAACCAATGAAATCAGACAAAATAGTACACATGACGAACTACCAATAAGATTAATGGAGCAAATCTCTCCTCTTCAAAAGTGGTTTTAAAGAGGTATGATCATTGAGACCTGGGCTACAGTTAGCTGTAAAGTCTATGATTCATCACAGCTCACTGTATTCAATCCTATTGCATATATTGCCTTCTCGAATGGTTTCATTGACAAATTCTAAGACCAAAAACATAAAGGAATGGTCGCAACTCTTTTCCAATAGGTGTTTGGCTATAACACTGCTAGCTTTGTCATTTTTGATATCATTGCAATGTTCTAAGACCCTCTCTGTTAGTGTACAGTTTGTTTTACCTATATAAAACCCTTAGCATTTTGTGCACTGCACTAAATAGACAATTTTTAGTTTTACAATCTGTATAAAAGTTGCATTCGATATTCTTTCCAGATCTAGGCTGTTGAACGTATATCACACTCCATAAATCTACATGCTCTACAAGATTGATAGGGGAATGAGAACTTAGTATGTAACATCGTTAAGAAAAAGTAGCCCATCTTAATAACAGATGCTAATCTTAAGAAGAATTTGGGCCAGGTACCAATGTTCACATTTAGAAACAATAGAATGCTTAAACAATATCTCTGTTACCAACAACAGCTTTCTGCAAACAGGGCACTTTCAGATTGTCTGGGAATGTTTATTTAATGCAGTGCACAAAATCTTTCATCTAGACAAATGTAATATTATTTCTTTTAGTGATATAAAATTCTACATTCTATCAGATTTACTGACAATGTGCTTTAAAGGGAACTCTATGCAAACTACATTACAAGAATAGTGATGAGTCAAATGAGAATTATGACCAAAAATGAACAAAGAAGAATGCTGAAAGTTAAACTGCATTGGTTAAAAGCTGCATGCAACCAGTTTTACAGTACAATAATAGCTCCTACATCTACTCCAAAAATGCATTTTATTTATTTTATTTTACATTTGTTAACCGAGGGTATCTGACTGAGCCGAAAAAGCCCTTTTCAGCAGAGACCCGGGGAGAAAAGCTCCACATAGAACAATTACAGATACATTTAGATATTTAGACATGATCAGTATACACACAAATTGCAATAGACGTTTTTACAGTGGTATGCAGCACATCAACAGTTGCAGTGCAGAGAACAAACAAGAAAATATTAATTTAAAAATGAAGGTAATTAATAGATTTGTGGTGTACAGCTGAAATTTGGAACATAGGTAGAATACATACATAGTACAGTACATACATTGTACATTAGCCAGTGTTTGTGAGTAAGAGTGAAAACTATTATCAAGTAGTCTAGGTTTAGTATGTGTACCTTATCTGCTTTCACTAGCCTGGGGAGCAGTCATGGCACTGCCATCTTTGCATGAGATGTTGCCTAATGAGGTTTTTAAAGGAAAAGTAAATAAAACAGTTGTAATAGGTTCACAGAAATTTCACATGAGAAGATCATGTATCTCATTAAAATATACTGTGTGAGATGCAAATTCCTTAAGTTGTATACAATAAGCTACAGATGCATAAAAGGAAAATTTATATTTACCTTTGAGATATATCATAATAGGTATCTTCAAATATCTTTAGGAATCAAAGCATGTGAAATCAATTCTGCTCTTAGAAACAGAGAATACAGATTTACTTTACCGAAGCACAATACTACATTATCAGCATCTTTCATACCCATAAGAGTTGCTTTACTTTGAAATAAACTACCTGTTTCAGTGAGGCAGTCACAAGACATTCCGAAATGTAAGTCTAATTTAGAGAACTGGCTAGGTGATTTGGCATTTGATACTGATATTAGTGAGTCAGTTTGAAATGAACACTGAAATATAACTTATGAATTTATTATATATTTCTAGATAGCTTGTAAATTATTTCCAGACACTAATACTGTTGCATTTTTTTGTTAATATAAGGAGAAAAAACACTGTTACTCAATTAACTAAAGTGATTAGTTGAACAATGATTTAACTATTTCTTTAGCTGAGATCCCATAGGATCCTAGAATCACAGCAGATTATTAGGCTAATGGCCCTAAAGACTTTTTCATTCTAACCATTCATGCCCCAAATTTCCCAATTATCAATGCCCATGGGCTACAATGTCTTTGGTATTTGCCTGTTACTTAGGGCACCTACAAATTGCCACTGTCCATAACGGCCACAGGTGCCGGGGTACATTTGTGATTTCCCATCCATTAGTCCAAACTGTGTTTGAATAGACTTATTGAAGAGCTCTGTTTCACATGAATGGGGAGTTTGCCTCCCAATCTGTCACCTCACCTTCACTGCTTGTCTTAGCACACTGCTCCTTCAGATTCCAAATCTACAATTTTACATAGCAGAAGGGGGTCACTAGCAAAATCTGTATATAAGGATGTCAGTTAAGTGACTACTCTCTTCCTTGACTATGCAGATCAGTGGCAGATGGTGTATTTGCACATCCCATCCTTTTGATAATATCAGACATTGGGCCGCCTACTTTCTGCTACCCACAGGCAGTACATATCTGGAACACAAGCAGACCTTTTAGCCCTTAGAGAACATATACAGCCGATTGTCTCCTCACATAATAGGTTTATAAATCCCACCATGTCATAGGGAGTTTATTTAGTTTTCTCAAGGTCATACAAGGGATTAACCTGCTAAAATAACTAACATTTCCATTTTAATACAGTTTTACATAACTCAAGACTATTTTAATTGTTCTTGTGTAGTTAAGCAATAACTGTGATGATTCTGTTTCCACAGTATTAGTAAGTCTGTAAGTCTGTTTAGGGGTTTCCATCAGAATGGAGAGATGGAATCTGAATGGAGAGAAGGAATCTGAATGGAGACATGCAATGAGATATGATCACAGACATCAACTTTGTCAGTGGTCAGAGCAGAAACTATCATCAGGTCAGACATTGGGCCAGTAACAGGATCAGTGGCATAAGAACTAAGGAAGCCTGCCTGGCACAAGAGCACATGGCCACAGAAAATGACCCATTGACCATAGGTTCATAGGTGGTTACTAGGGTACTGGCACAAGAGCTATTATAAGCTTAGCCAAGTTTACCTCAAATTTACCAAAATATTGCTGATATTTGTCAATATCCCATAGAATTCCACAGTTACAGTACTGGCTTGCACACATCAAGCATTCACAGGCTACCTCTGTTCATTAAGGGCATAGGTGTTAAACTAGGAGTAAATTTGTGATTCTCATACATGTTATGCTTGAAAAGGGTTAAGGATGAACATTGCATCAAGTGAATGGGAAACTTGTTCCAGAGAAGGGGTAATCTGACTTTATGATGTCTGTTAAGTTCTCATTCTGACAAACTAATATGTTGTTTTCTTATTTGTGCTTGAATGTTATGATTTTATTATGTCTGCATAGTTTTTCATTCTGTTAACTTATGTATCTGGAGCTTTTTTCCTTGGGCATCCACTGAAAATGGATACCTAATGACCCAGTCTGACTTTCCCGGTAAACAAATGTCAAATAAATAAATCTTTGAGACACATACCTGTTCCTCTAACATGTCCTGTTTATGATGTAGACAAGGTTTATGTCCTTAGAATAGGTATTTCTGATGCTATTTGTTTTGTGGAAGCTCAATACATCTATCAGTGTGGGATCAGAGAATGCCTTGTAGGCTAAGCGTGAATCACCACACAGCAATCTGTAGGAGACAGTCCACATCAGACTTGTCACCATTTACTTCCTTTACTCACTTAGTGAGGAAGCTCTGTGATATCTCAGGTGCTTTCAAGTGCCTGGAAAGGTACATGCCAAAGAGTTGTACTCAATGACTGGTCTGATGAGAGCCAAGTACAGTGGAACAATGATCTCCTTGGACTTAGATTTATACTCTTACTTATAGGTTGTGTAATATAGAATGATTCTCACCACAGTAGATATGGGGTGGTCAAAGGTCAGGTTACTGTCAATATGTGATCCCAGATCCCTGACAAATGGGCATATGTTTAGGGGTGCATTATAAATGTGGTAATTGCCAAGGGTGGACATCTTTCTAAAGGGTATTATTATGCATTTTTCACAGCAAGCTTTAGTCCAGGGCTTTGGCACCAGTTGTTTGTATCAGGTCCTCTTGAAGGGTATCTGTGTCTTTAGGGGATTTAATGACCATGCCTAGCTTGCAGTCATCTGCAGACTTGGTCAGCCAGAGGTCCCTGATATTTGCCTTGACTTCAGAGAAGTAAATGTCAAAAAGGAAAAGCCCTAGCACTGATCACTGTGAAACTCCACTTGTGACTGGCCTCTTTGTGGAGGTAGCTTCCCCTATCCTACATTCTAGTGTCCTATCGTAACCCAGCTAGCTTTACATTAGGTGACATTTTGATCCATACTTAATTTTGTAAATTTATCTATAATGCTCAAATCAGGTTTTATGTCAAATGCCTTGGCCAAACTGAGGTAGGCAGTGTGCACTGTTTTGTTCTCATCCACAGCTTTAGTGACCTCGAAGTAGTCCACAAGGTTAAGTAGGTATGACCTGCCTTTGACAAACCTGAACTGGGAATGGTCCAGTATCTGTAGGTTTCCTATGTCATTGTTTATCAGATCCATGATAATTGTTTTCATGGCCTTCATGCAGAGTTGAAGATGTTAAGATTTGCACTGGGTGTGACGCGGATGGACAGGATTAAGAATAAGTATATTAGAGGCTCAGCTCAGGTTGGAAGGTTTGGAGACAAAGCCAGAGAGGCAAGATTACGTTGGTTTGGACATGTGCTGAAGAGGGATGCAGAGTATATTGGGAAAAAGATGCTAAGGATGAAGCTGCCAGGTAACAGGAAAAGAGGGAGGCCTAAGATAAGGTTTATGGATGTGGTGAGAAAGGACATGCAGGTGGTTGGTGTGACAGAGCAAGATGCAGTGGACAGGAAGAAATGGAAACAGTTGATCTGCTGTAGTGACCCTAATGGGAGCAGCTGAAAGAAGAAGAAGAAGAGGCCTTGCATATGAGACTATTCATACTAATGTGTGTGTAGTTCAGCAAGTGTTTGTAAGACCCTACTTTTTTAGAAAGATAACTGTTAACCAAACTGCCTTTGACAGAGATGGATGAGTTCCTGGCATCACTGCATAGGGCTTCAGACAATTCTGGTATCCATGGTGGATTGGTACACGTTGTTGCCAAAAAGTAGGCCACCACACATATCTATTAGTGGTGATCTAGGTGGATATCTCTTAACATGGACTTCAAGCTGCCATAGTACCAGAGAGTGCAGGTTAATACAGCTTATAACCATGACAACTTTCTATTACAGGGATACCAGAGGTTCATTTTCAGTGGTCATTACCCAAGCTATGTTACTCATTATTTTCCCATACCATTATATTAAGTAGCAGTGTTTTCACAAAGTCACAGGTCCACAGGTATTGTTGTGATTTATTTTCGTGTTTTCATTGGTGCCACATTATCTAGGTCCTCCATCTTGGATATAGAACTATGTGATTTGTGGGTACTATCTGACTTTGATGATGGTGGCAGCGAAATTCTAGTATGATCAGAAGTCACAATGTTAGTGGTTGACTTGGGTGATGTGACAGCTACATCCCTACCCCATTCCACAGACACAAATTTTGTGTTTCTGCAATCTACCCCACAAACACAGGAAGATGCCCATGGACTGGAAGACACAGAGAGATCTGTCCAGTGAGCCAGTGAGTTGTGTCATGACCTGCAACACATACTTCTCAAATGTCCAGATTTTCCCAGAATGTCCAGACTTTTACCTCATATTTTTGGTCTGTTCCTCATAAAATTTGTCATTTTCTGGCAAATCACTGAGTATTGAAGTTACTAAATAATGACATACATTTGAGTTTCAAACTTTATATCCTTGAGAAAATACATAATAATGTAAAACCTGTTATTTGAACAACTTCCTAAGTTTATAGGAACAATATATAAAATCTGTCCCTATTTTTGGGCCTTTATCTCCCCATTATTTCGGCTTTGTCCAGATTTCTTACACTGAGAGGTTGAGCGGTATGTTGCAGTGTCATCTGCCTTTGTTATTTCAAGTTCCACAGAACAATAAGATGACATAGTGTATGGCATGCCTTTGGCCAATCATGCCATGGATACCATCTCCCTCCCAATCTAGAGCCATACTATGGCAACAGGTAGACACCAGCACAGGCATTGCTGAGCTGGATGGGATAGTATGTAGTCTGTGTGGTGACCTGATGGACTATCTAGGCCACTTGTGTAACATCACGGACATGCGGTGGAGGCAGTTTGCTCAAACTAGATGACCCTGTGCAGTCACACATCACAGCTAATTGCACTATCCATGGTTTGTACACCTCTGTTTTGGTAGGAATGTGCACCATGGTCTGAAGCCCAATAGTGTCATCACCTCCACACCATCATCCAGTTTTGAGATAGTGTCATCACCTCCACACCATCATCCAGTTTTGAGATAGTGTCATCACCTCCACACCATCATCCAGTTTTGAGAGTGCTACAGTGTGACATGGACATATATGCAGATGGGGAATTCATGCCAAGCCTACCCAAATAGTGAACAGCCATTCGCAGTTACAGAGCATGCTGTCCTCTCAGCGTGGCTTGGATTGTGCCTGTAACCTTCCCAGGAGAGGGTGTCCACATGGATGGGTACATGTATGTCAGCACATATGTCTCCTGTGAGTGCCTTTGGCCCATCGACCAGATCCCAGCACAATGATGCAACATCCCTCACAGTACACACACAAACACACACACACATGCACACACGCACACACACACACACACACACACACACACACACACACACACACACACACACACACACACACGCACACACGCACACACACACACACACACACACACACACACACACACACACACACACACACACACACACACACTACTGCTCAACCCCTCCACGCACACTGCCCATTGTTGACAATTGTCACTGGGGCCCTCATCATCTGTGCATATGATAATAACTGTGCCCTGCCTTTGCCTTCAGTACTCAGTTGCTTGGTTGCCTACATCTGATGCATGTGTGGCCACCCTATGAAAGGTAAGGTACAGCCACTGTGGGTAGGTATGCATACATAATTTGTAATGTTATGTATAATGCTGTAATCTTGCATGTAGCTATGAACCAGCTGCTGCCTCTTAAGCAGTGTCACAGCACTTCATGCTCACCTCCATCTGACATAATTTTCCTCTGTAACCAGCTCTTCAATGGTCTCCACATCAAGCACCTTCTCTGTTGTTGAGTCTGGTACTTCTTCCTCTTCTTGTATGTCTCTGCCCTAGTATAGAATTTTGTGTGTCTGTGTGTGTGTGTGTGTGTGTGTGTGTGTGTGTGTGTGTGTGTGTGTGTGTGTGTGTGTGTTGTTGTACCTTTAAGAAGTGTTTCAAGGACAGCACGAACACAGAAGTAGCATGTATGTGCTAGCTTCAGTGCCATTTTGAGAGCGCAGCCAGAGGCTTAGCATGTATGAGTGTGATAGCTAGTTTGTTTATAAGTTTATCTAAGTTAAACTTATTAAACCTCAATCTTGATGTGTTTGTATATAATAAAGCTGCTTGAACAGAACCCACGAAGGCTTGTCTATTTTATCCTGACTGGTCGTGTAACCTGGTGTTAGAACCGGGATTCCAGAGACTGCCTCCAGAGCTATGAGGTGCAGAGTTAACAGGGAAGGTATACTAAGAAAACCAAGCATGAAAAAGGGCCAAAAATGAACGAAAGGTTCATAGGTTCATAGGATGATACTAGGCAATTGGCCCAGAGACGCTTATAAGCCTAGACAAGAATTTTACCCATGTTCCTTCAAAGTCAGCACCTGTTTCCTCTGTCTAGCAGGGACACAGGTGGGATCCCAGGGATGTATTTTCTGTTTCCCATCCCGTTGTCCAGGTTCCTCTTAAAGATGGCTAGAGAGATACTCTCTTGACATGGAGTGGGAGTCTATTCCACAGATGGGGAGTCTTTGGGACACAAATCTATTTCACCAACATGTTCTATTAATGTCACATAGCAGGTTTAGGCCTTGTGTGCATGTTGCATGAGTGCAGTTTGACTTACGGATATGCCGCAACTCCATCAAGGCTGGATCTGAGATGGCCTTGTATGCCAGACACAGGTCATCTCTGAGCAGTCTGTATGAGACTGAGTACAGGGGCAGGGCTTTTAGCCTATCTGTATAGGATAGGTATTTGAGACCCTGGATTTTCATGGTCAGTAACCTCTGTGGTCTCTCCATCTGCTGCATGTGCTTGGCAAGGTACATGCCTAAGGGGACATTGTACTTGATAATGGGTCCAATAAGGGAGGAGTACAGGGATGTTATGACCTCCTTGTTCCTGGATGAAACACCCTTATTTATGAGGTGGGCCATGTAGAAAGTCTTTCATACAACTGAGGCAATGTGGTGGTCAAAAGTTAGGTTGCTATCAACCTGAGTGTCCAAGTCCCTCACTACTGATTGTGTACTTAGTATGTTGTTATTAATGTGATAATTAATGGGGGTGCCATTTTCCCCAAAGGGGCTAATGATGCATTTCTTGGCATTCAGTTTGAGGCCATGCTTCTGGCAGCAAGGTAATGAAAACTTGCACAAACGGTTTATTTATTAAAAAAAGATAAAACAAAAAATTACAAGGGTATAAACTGCATTATTAAGCAAGCGAGAGGCACAAAAGTTTATTAATTAAATGAAATTTTTTTAAATTGAGATATTTGATGAAATAATTATCAGAGAAGCACAAATAGGGGGCTGGAATTACCTTGGAACTGCAAAATGAGCATGTTTAAAGTAAAAAAAGCATGTTTAAAGTAAGACGGTCATGTTTAAAGTAAGACGGGCATGTTTAGAGTAAAACGAGCATAAGAAAAGTATAATGGGAATAAGAAGAGATTAAATGAGCAAAACAAATATAATAAAAGGCAAAAAGGCACATTGGGGGCAGCTTTTGCCCCTATGTATGTGAATATTTTTATGACTTTTTTTGAGAATTCATTTTTATCTAGGTTGGAATTTGTGAAAAATATGTTAAATTTTATTATTGTTACATTGATGATTTCCTTTTTATTTGCAAGGATGGCTGGATGGAAATAGAAGATTTTATACATAAATTGCATGAAAATCCTTTTAAATTAGGCTTTGACGGCTTACAGAAAGGTAGAAAAGTTGTATTTTTAGATTTGGAGTTAGAGGGCAGGAAGAATGGAGAAATCATAATGAATGTACATAGGAAATTTAGTGATGAAAGCCAATTTTTATGGGCTATAAGTTGTCATCCATCACATACTTTGAAGGCATTGCCCTATGGGGAAATGTTACGAAGTTTTAGGCTGTGTAATGATAAGGAAACTTTGAAAAGTGAGCTGGATGAAACTAAGAAGATGTTTAAAATGAGAGGATATAACATCTGGGATATACAGGAAGCTGAAAGTAGGCTATGGAAAGAATCAGAAAAATTGAGACAAGTTAAGAAAAATAGGGGGATGATTGACCCATATACAAACGAAAATAGAAATAAAAAGATAGTCTATATATTTTGTAACCAGTTATAACATTAAAAGTAAGGAGTTTAAAAATTTAATAGAACATTATTGGGAATATTTAACACAGGATAAAGTATTAGCAAGTATTTTGCCTTATAAACCATTTTTCTCGTATAGTAGGGGAAAAAATCTGAAAGACATGATTGTGCATGGTAATTTTATTATGCCAATGGTGGAATTGATTACAGCCCCCTATATTAAGGGAACAACAGCTTGTGGGAATTGTAAGGTTTGTATGCATATAGTTTCTAGTTTTCAGTATATAAATAATATTAAGTTTGAATCTAGGGGAGCGTTTTCATGCCGAAGTAAGGGGGTTATATATGCATTGAGGTGTCCCTGCCAAATGTATTACACAGGTGAAACAAAAAGAGAATTTTGCATAAGGTGTATGGAACACCTGAGGGACATAAAAAATTGCAGGGAGGAAAAAATGGTTTCAACACTTTTAAAATGTTTCATGGCAGCAATGTTGATTTCTTGGAATGTACTATTTTAGAACAAATTGATGGTATGAATATTAATGAAGAATTGTTAAAACAGAAATTAATGTACAAAGAAACTGTTTATATTTTGAAATATGGTACATTGATGCCAAAAGATTTGAACAATGACTTAAATTGGAAGTGTTTACTTTAAGAAATATCTTATGAGATGATTAATAGATTGGTAGTAATTAAGAATGTGTTATACAAGAATGGTTATTTTGTATGTGTTTTATTCCATGAAGGTGATTTACCGAGGCACTAGAATAATGAATTAGTTTCAGTAGCTGTTTTCTTTAATTGGAGTCTAACACATTGGTATCCTGTTGTATTCATAATAAGTGGAGAGGATAAGTGTCGTTGAGAAAAAGGCACATTAAGCATAAATAAAGCAACACGACTGTATGTTTTTTGGCAATATACTGTGTTTTGGCATAAACTACTATTTCTCATTGATTGAAGCTATTCAGGGCATAACTAGAGTTATTCAAAGTATCTCGAAGTGTGTAAAAGTGCTTACAGTGTGTGCTTATTACTGTGCATTTATTCCGAAGAGTTTATTTGTCTGCAAGGTGCAACTATGCAGCAGTCAAAATACAGCCATTTCAAAAAGTTTCTTGTGCTGGGTGTCTCTATTTGCAGAGTGCCGCCATTACAGAGTGCTTCTTGCACTGTACAGAGTTATTTAGCAAAATACAGCCATTTTATGGAAAGTTTCAATGTGTTGTGTACTGTTTATTCATAAAGTGCAATTACTTTGAAATGTTTTTTACTCTGAGCTTCTTCTGCCCAGTTTATTCACACAGTGCAGTTATTTTGAAATGTTTCATACACTGATAAGAGGTGATTTCTTACAGTACATTGATTTCAAGAGTATTTTTGTGCCCAGGAGACTTATTTTGCAAAGTTCAGATGTTCAGGGGCTTGTTGTGCTATTGGGCATAGTTACAAGTACTGGCATAAAGTTCAGGCATATGTGGAAGTGTGCAGGTTAGTACAGTTAAAAGTGGATTTTGGTTGCATTGTGTTTTACTGTAATTTGTTGGCATGGCAGACAGATCTTGAAAGACATCACCACTTGTATTTGATCAGAATATTGCAGAGAACTAGAGAATATCTGAGCAACAGTACGATATTTTTATACAAGCAGCTTATTCAGACAAAGATACACGCACCATGGCATTCATTTTGTTAAACTTAGCAGGGTCAGAGGCCATTGAAAGAGAACATTCATTTGTGTATGCACTAGCAGTACATGAAAGAGAGGGTGAAAACCATCATATTGTTGTACAGGCTGGATCAAGGGAAGACCCTGAGTGTCTAAAATGCTAATTCAGGGAAATGTGTAACCCCAAGACAAATATTACATCAGTGAGGCATTTGTTTTACACAAGTGATCAAAAGCAAGAAGAAACGTTTGCACCTTATGTTTCTGACCTGAGAAACAAAACTAAAATGTGCAGATTTGGTGACTTAAAATATGAGTTAATAAAGGACAGGTTTGTGTGTAGTGTTAAAAGTGCTGCAGTGAGAAAGATTTTGCTTCGTGACAGTGATTTAATGCTGAGCAATGCTATTGAGATTGGACAAATCCATGAAGTTACAGAAAGGCAAACAAGTATGTTTGCAAGTGATAACAGCATGGTTTCAGCAGGCTCCAGGGCAAACGTAGACAGCAAGCAACATGTGGTTAGCAGAAGCAGGCCTAAGTACATGTCAGCTGTAAACCCAGCGAGTCTTCCAGCAAGTTCTAAGAGAAGGACATGCTCAGTGCAGTACAAGGCTGAGTCAGCAAAACCCAAATCAAGCTTTATTGTTAACTGTCACAATTGTGGTGCCAAGCATGAGTCTAAAAGAGGAAAATACTTAGCATTTGGTCAGCAATGCCACAAGCATAAAAATGGAACCATTTTCAAAAGTTTTGCAAATCAAGTAAACCTCATACAATTATAGAGAAGGGCCACTCAGAAAGCAAGTTGATCATATAGAGATATTCAATTTTACTTTCTATGTAGATGGTGTTTCAGTAATTGGTGAATAGGTTGATTCAGTAAATTTGTTGGCAAAGAATGAAGTGTTTTGTGATGTCCAGATCAATGGTAAATCCACTGAGATCAAGTTAGACACTGGTTCAAAGTGTAATATTATGTCAGCAGATACTTTTACTAAGGTGAGAGCTGGTGAGCAACTAAATGTGGCTAGTTATGCGAAACTTGTTGCTTGTGGAGGTGAAGAAATTCAAACCGAAGGCTTAGTAGTGCTTTTATGTTACTTGGATAGAAACTACTACAGCTTATTATTCTATGTAGTCCAAAGACCTGTGCAGTCATTATTGGGTTTCAGAGACAGTTTGAGAATGAATCTGCTTTTCTTTACCAAAGATGTTCATCTTATAAGCACATCTCCTAGTTCCAATTTTACTGAAGCTATTTTCTCAAAGTATGCTGATGTTTTTGATGACAAGTTGGGTAAACTTTCAGTTATGTATTCTATGAAGTTAGATCCAGAGGTCAGTCCAGTGGTCAGACCAGCAAGAAAAGTTCCAATAGCTATGCAGGATAAAGTCAAAGCTCATTTGGATAAAATGGTGCAGCAAGGTGTAATTTGTCCATTTACGGAACCAACTGAATGGGTGTCGTCCACATTAGCATCCCAAGAAAAAGTCTCAGATGAAATCAGAATATGTATTAACCCAAGAGAGTTGAACAAAGCATTAAAGAGACCACATCATCCCATGCATACAGTCGAGGAAGTCACAGCCTTGATACTGAATGCCACTGCTTTTTCTGTCTTAGATGCAAAAAGTTCAATCTGGCAAGTGATGCTTTATCGCAAATCTTCACTACTGACTACTTTTCAGTACCCCATTTGGAAGATATAGATTCCTCAGTATGCCATTTGGAATAAATTCTGCAAGTGTAGTCTTTTAGGATGCAATGGAGCAAATTTTTTCGGGTTATCCTTGTGCCATAATAGTAGATGATTTATTGGTTGGAGGCAATGGTGAGGTAGAGCATGACAGAAACCATAAGAGATTTCTAGACAGAGCACATGAAATTAACTTAAAGCTCAACCTTCTAAAGTGCAAATTCAGACTACCAGACATTATATATGTAGGTCATTTATTTACCAACACTGGCTTGCGACCAGACTCGTCCAAACAAGCAGCCATTCTTGAGATGCCAGCACCAGATAATGTTCAAGCTCTACAATGCTTTCTTGGTACGGTCAACTATTTAGGTAAGTTTATACCAGACTTCAGTGAGTTGACAGCACCTATGAGAGAGCTAATGTGCAAAAATGTTACATGGTCTTGGTTGGAACAGCACCAGAGAGCATCTGAAGACCTTAAGCAGAAAAATGCCACCTCACCAACATTAAGATACTATGATGTTAATAAACCATTAACTCTTTCATGTGATGCTTCAAAATTTGGCCCTGGAACAGTTATTCTTCAAGAAGACAGACCAGAGCCTATGCATCTAGATCTCTTACCCAAACGGAAATGCAATATGCTCAAATTTAGAAAGAACTCTTGGCAATAGCATTTGCATGCTCAAAATTTCATGATTATATTTATGGTTGAGCTATTCAGGCTGAGACTTATCACCAACATCTAGTCACTATTTTAAAGAATCAAAAGCAAAAAAAACAGGAGTATCATAAGGCAGATGAGAGAAGTCCACATCAATAATACTTCACAATAGTAGAGTGTTCCAAATAAGGCAGTCTTCACTTCACCAAATGGATAAATAAAAATCTCGGTTTATTGAGCAAATATTCAAAGTCGGCAAGTGCTTTCACCCTCATGGGCTTCCTCAAGCCAAAAACACTTCACATTTTTAAAAAAGCTTATATATACTTAAAATAATGACATCCCATTCTGTGAGATAATCACATAGCCTGGCATTAATTAAAACAATTACTAATTACATCTCTAAATAAAATCTTAAATTATGAAACACTGACATAAGTCATCTAAAAACATAAGTCAAATTTCTCTAACAAACATTTCATGCTGTATACATAAGCTATTACCCAAAATTCATATGTGTACATGTAATTGTCCAAGTAATTCAGCTTCTAAATTCTCAGCTTTCTACTTTTCAATATGGGTTTTAGGGGAACTCTATCATTAAGCCCAGGCTTCCTATCTGCTCTCAACCTAATAATCAATTTCATCTCACATTGTTCTGTATAATTCATGACATCTCCTCCTCTTACTGTGGGTATATTAACCTGAATGACTAAAAACTTAAACTTATGTTGCTCAGACGTTTCTAAAATATGTTTTGAAAGGACATTTTTATTTGATTTAATGCGAATATTATACTGGTGTTCCCTGATTTTGTCTTTAAGTCTTCTATCTGTTTTGCCAACATAAAATGCTGGGCAACACGTACATTGGGCTAAATAAACAATGTGTTCAGTATCACATGTGGCCATAGCACTAAACTGAAAACATTCTTGACTAATAGGGTGTATAAAAAATACATTGCTGTCTATCAAATAGCAGAAATTACATTTCCTGCAGGGTTTGGTGCAACCAGATGAAACTATGTTGTTGACTACTAGTTCTATCATGGTAGCAAAGCAGTCTATGAAGGTTCATACGATTCTTGTATATAAACCTGGGGAAATCTCCCATGATATTACGTAGTTGTGGGTCAACTGTAAGGATGTCCCAGTACTTAGAATAAATATTTCTAATCTTATTGACATCCTGTGTATAATATATTGACACCTTAGTTCCAACATTATATCCCGTTGTATTGGTTAATATATTGTTTCCTTCATTCTCTTCTACTACTTTACTCATAAAACAAGGGGACGCTCTATTTTTCCTGAGTGTTTCTACTCCTTCAAAGCCTTCACTAATTTCTCTCTGGTCATAGGCTCTCTCTATTAATTGGGAATTAAGATTAAACAATTCACTATAAAATCCTGCTTCGGTAGGATTGAGACGAGACACCCTCATAGCTTGCCCTCTCACAATGTTTCTGAATACAAACTTGGGATGCATGCTTGTTCTATATAATAGTGAATTCCTATAACATGATTTCCTGAAGACACCTGTATTCAATAAATGACTAGGTAGTCTTTCTACATACACATCTAGGAAAGGAACTGAGATCAGTGATGCATTCATAGTAAATTTCAAATACGGGGTTAACATGTTTACTTCTACCAAGACGTCTCCTAATTCCTTCTCACTGGCTGTCCACACCAGGAAAAGGTCATCCACAAAACGTGAATAAAATTTCACAAACCTCTTAAAACTGTCAAGTTCAAAAAGTCTATACCTTTCCCAGTCAGCCATAACCAGGTTGGCGTAGCTATTGGCACATGAAGTGCCCATAGCCATGCCATCCTTCTGTATATAAAGTTTTTGATTGAACATAAAGACATTGTTTGTCAACACAATGTCTAATAACTTACATAAGGTATCTATAGAGCATCCAAGGGAATTAGGATGAATTCTGAAGCATCTTCGTATACTTTCAATACCTTCACTATTTGGAATCATAGTGAATAAAGATTGGACATCTAATGTAACTAGCCAATATGGTAGGTCTATAGATAGATCTGTCATCTTCTCATACAACATCAGAAGAAAGTGTTTGGTGTCTTTCAAAATATAACCATATGTATTAACTACTGGTCTAAGGCAATGCTCTAAATATAGAGATACGGGTTCTGTAACCCAGCCTCTGCCAGCTACAATAGGCCTCATTGGAGGATTAAGTGAATGTTTATGAACTTTGGGTAAACCTTGTATACCTGGAACCAATGGATAATTAACATGAAAAAAATTATTTTGTTGTTCAGTAATCATACCATTATCTAATAATTATACTAAAATTATAGATATCTCATAAATGCACCTTTCTACCTGACTGGACACAATGGAACCATAAAAATATATATCTTTTAACATATTTTCCATACTCTCAATGTAACCTTTTCTGTCCATCACAACAACTGGACCTCCCTTATCTGCTGGTCTAATAATAATATTGGGGTCACACCTAAGTGTATTTAAAGCAGTCCTTAATCTTGGACTTAAATTACCATACCATTTCCTATCTTTATTCTCATTGTTACATTTATGTAAATCTTCTTCAACCAGTTTGGAAAATGCATCAATTAGTGGATGTAAATTTGGTACATAAGTACTAGTTTTTTTTTTAAATTAAAACTAGTATTAACTGGTATGAAGCTCCCATAATCAAGTTTCAATTGTATATTATGAATAAATAATTTCAAATCCATAACAGAATCAGTTATTTCACTCTTAGTAGATGGTATAAAAGTTAAACCTCTGTTCAAAACTTGTAATTCATCATGGGTAAGATTTCTAGTTGAAATATTCCAAACTAATGATTTATCGCTTTCTCCCACATTTTTTTCAGTGTAGGGCCCACATATTCTTCCCCGACACCTTTCATTTTTGTCTCCCTCGACTCATTGACCTGCCCCTTCCTCCCTTCCGAAACTCATGTATGGGGAAAGGGGAAGGTTCATTCTGTTCAATATGTCCATAATTTAACATACTTCTATTTTTCTTTCTAACAGAACCATCATTGCCACCTTGATTATTTGATATACTAAGGGGTATGTTGTTTCACATGTCTGTATTACATGCATTCACATCATTACTAGATTGTTCTGAGTTATCTACTATAGCCAAAGATTCAGAAGTTTCATTAATAGCATTTTCATTATGAACAACAGCAGTGGTTATAATAACATTTCTAACTTTGTTCAGAGTTGGCCCACTATCCTTAAAAGATACCATATCACCTCTAGTTTCATTTACACAAGTAGTAGTACTGTTATTAGTTACTTTAGAAACAGTGGGAGCTACTCTCCCTTGTCCATTTTTATGGAAATCAGTCCTCGGACAAGTTAACACATGGCCATTTCTAAAATCGATAATGTCTCTTTGAATTTTATTCTGTTTTTGTTTGAGTAATTTTTCGAACCAAAATACATTATCTAACAGTTTTTTCCATGAATTTGTCAACCACTATAGGGGGATATGTAGAATAAATAAACTTTTGCTGTTCCTTGATACGAGTACGCAGGGCAGCTTCCTCTGGGCTAAAAAAATCATTTAGTAAAGTCATATAACGTATGCTAGTTTCAGTATTAATCTGCTGCCATCTGTATAGCAAATCAGGAAAAACAGTACCTGTAGTCAGCATTTTAAGTATCCGTAGACCTCTCAGTATTATTTTGCGGCTAATACGCACTTCAAAGTGTTGCCGCTGAAACTGCATTCTTTTCAATTTCAAAAAATCCACCCCTACTTGGTTTAGCAAAGTGGAAAATCCACTACAGTCTCCTTCATGTGTCGGTTCAGTCATTGCACTATGTGTCACGTCATAAGCCAATAACAGGATCTCATCCCCTGAGATGCAATTTTCAAACCTACTCAGGTTCCGTTGATTATTCAATGGATTGCCAGGGTTATACGGTAATTCAACGCACTGTGCAAGAGGTTCTGCCATAACAACCGAGTAGCAAATAACAAGTGTAAAGAATAAAACATCAAGGTTTGTTACCCAGAGGTATACGCTCCTGTAGTAAAATAATAATGTATCAAAAGCAAAAAACAGGATTATGTGAAGCATTTTTGGCTTGAAGAAGCCCATGAGGGTGAAAGCGCTTGCCGACTTTGAATATTTGCTCAGTAAACCGAGATTTTTATTTATCCATTTGGTGAAGTGAAGACTGCTTTATTTGGAACACTCTACTATTGTGAAGTATGATTGATGTGGACTTCTCTCATCTGCCTTACGATTCTCCTGTTTTTTGCTTTTGATACATTATTATTTTACTGCAGAAGAGTATACCTCTGGGTAACAAACCTTGACGTTTTATTTTTTACTATTTTAAAGAAGCCTAAGCATTCAACTCCAGCGAGATTACAAAGAAAGATGCTCAAATTGCAAAAGTACAACTTCAAAATGGTCTATACAAAAGGCAAACTTCTTTATCTGGCTAAGACCTTATCCATATTGCCCAGAAATATAAAGGAACAGCTTCATGCAGAGAATTTTGACTTTGACATCATGGAAGTGTGTCGTTTTTCTACCACGAGACTTGATGAACTGAGAGATCATACAAAGACTGACTATATTTTGAAAAACCTCAACCACTACATTACTGTTAGATGGCCTTTGAAACAATCTAGTGTACCATCTGAAGTACAGATTTATTTTCCTTACGTTGATGAGATGTTGTTGGAAGATGGCATTATTTTCAAAGGTCCTAAAATTGTCGTTCCTGTTTCCTTACATGAATATATCCAGATTTTGCATCATGGTCACTCAGGTTCTGAATCTACCCAAAGAAGGGCAAGAGGACTAGTATTTTGGCCTTTTCTAGCAAAAACATTGATAAAGCACTTTCTTCTTGTTCAGTGTGCAATAGTACTAATCCGCATTTGCAAAGAGAACCACTTCAGCTAAGTCAAGTTCCTAAACTACCTTGGTCAACAGTAGCCACTGATATATTTGAGCGGAGCAATCAACATTACTTAGTGTTGGTAGACTCTTATTCAAACCGGTTTGAAATTTTACTGCCTAATCTAACATCCACTGCTGTTATCACTAAGTTGAAATGTCATTTCTCAGTCCATGGTAGTCCACACAAAGGTATTTATGACAATGGTACCCAATTTACCAGTCAGTTGTTTCAGAAATTTTCAAAAGAATGGGACTTCTTACATGTTATTGTAGTCCAGAATATCCACAGTCAAATTGACTAGCTGAACGTGCAGTACAGAGTGCAAAGCAATTACTAGAGAAGTCAAAGACTGATAATACTGACGTCTTTTTAAATTTACTCAATCTCAGAAACATACCTTGTGACGATATACTCAGCTTGCCTGCTCAGAGACTTCTATCTAGGCAAACCAGAACAACATTGCCTATCAGTTCCAGTTTTTTTGAGGCTAAAAGCTAAGAACAACAAAACAATCAGATCCCCACTATTCAGAAAGCATTCTTTCCAGAGGAACAGCTGTGGTACATTGAGCAGATTTCCTCGTCCATTGAAAGAAGGAGAGACAGTGAGGATATAAATGGCGAAAGGTGTCGACCGGGTTGGTCAAGTAACAAGTATATGTGCTGAGCCAAGATCCTACTTCATAGAATCTGAGGGTGTAGAGTACAGGAGAAATTGCAGACATCATCTTCCTGTATCACAATCGATATTGCAGCATTGTTCCTGTGATACAGACTCTAGATCTCAGAACAATCCAGACAATGTTCCTGTTGCAGAATGTGTCTTAACTTCTACTTCCATTCCTGATGAACTCAGAGCTGTTGGACATGCTCCACCTAAAGAAATCCCAATCCCTCTGAGCTACAAGCAGAGCTTTTGGAGATGCTCCACTTAAAGAAATCCCAATCCCTCTGAGCTACACGCTGTAGGGACCTAAACCTTGTCACCACAATAAACAGAACATGGCGAAGGGATAGATTCCTGTCCCAGGGACTTCCCATAATCTGGAACAGACTACCTATCTATGTCAAACAGAGCTCCTCATTAGCACTCTTCAAGAAAAATCTTGATGATTGGATGGGAAATAGGAAATTCACCCCAGGGATCACTTCTGTGGCTGTGCTCAACAGGGGCACAGGAAAATAATTTTCTTGGGTGGCGAAAGCCAGGGTACCTTTTTGGCTAGGCTTATATAGGCCATAGGGCCAATAGCCTAGTACCTACCTATGAATCTATGAACCTATGATGTTCCTGATTTCCCCAAAGGTAAACATTCAGCAGAGACAATCCCAGTTTTCAGACTGAATTCTAATTTTTATGTCACACGATTTGGTCATATTTACAGACATAGTGTGAAATGCACAGCAACCTGGACATAATTGTCTATATGCATTCAGTTTTGTATAATTGGATGACAAAGAATTATTTATAACAATTGAATGTCAGTTGTCACCAAAATTGCATGACCCATTTCTTGAAGAGGGAGGAGGTAAAATAGTGTGTGTGGGTATTGTATCTTTAAGAAGGATTTCAAGGACAGCATGTGCATATAAATAGCAAGCACGTGCTAGCTTCAGTGCCATTTTGAGAGTGCAGCCAGAGAGTAAGCAGGTATGAGTGTGATAACTAGTTTGTTTATAAGTTTATCTAAGTTAAAGTTATTAAACCTCAACCCTGATGGGTTTGTACATAATAAAGCTGCTTGAACAGAAACCACAAAGGCTCGTCTATTTTATCCTGACTGGATGAGCGACACCTAGTTTAACTGTTTGCATGTCTGGATGTTGTGTAACACTGCACAGGTTGCAAATATTTTACTGCAAATTACAGGGTTATACTGTAGCGCTCCACTGGATACATCTAGACAATAGAAGCAGTCCAAACACATGCTTGACAATGCCCCAGACCTGCGACAGGACAGTGTTGTAGGCTTATAGCGATTCTCTGCCATTCTCCAAGGATTCTAATAAGTGTCATTAGACATGGCTTCAGGGCATATTTAACATTTCTAATAAAGCATCTCTGTGGAAAATAACAGTGCACAAACCACTGGTACAGGCAGCACTTGTGCTATATATGGGACTTTTGGGAACTGCCTGGGTGGCCTGCAGACACTTTGTATATTACATCCTGCACTTTTCAGGCCACCAGGCAGTTGGCAGAGTGAAACCCCTTATGGTTAACATACCTTTGCACTTGCACCCAAAGTTGAGCATTTAATGCAATGTGGATGTGGTCTATGGCCCACACTAAGTCAAGGAATTGAGCTGTGCTATAAAACGTCTGCATGATATTGCCTCTCTCTTCTGTGGTATGTGGAAACCACATATGCTCTTCTACATGCTGTAGCATAAAATCAGTGCACTGATGAAGTATCCTTGAGGCATATGCCAGGGATACACCCACCATATCTCCCAATGGTCACTGAAAAGAACCTGCCACTAGCATTCTCAAACCCACATGTACCTTGGTCTCCACATGGATAGGTACTCCATGTATCTGCTGGACCTGTATATGCGTGATATGCATCTCAACCAGCTACTGCCCAGTACCTCTGTCCATGTGATAGTGATGCACAACATTTGTGTTATGCAGGGTATGATATGTTAGCTGTTGATGGATGATTCAGCACTGCCAAAGGTGACAATGCACAATATTGTGACTATCATTAGTGATACAAGAGGGTGTTAATGGTAGTCACAGTTAAGGCTGTTACTGCTGTGACTACCATTAGTGCTAACAGCCTCTTGTATAAACAGATTTACTACTGTGTCAGCTACTCCATACATGTTTTTACAGTGTGTCTCCCATAACTTCACATTTTTATTCAGTCTGATACTCTGGATATAGCATCTCAGCTCAAAATGTATGCATTTACGAAACATTCCTTCATGTTATTTACTTTCATTTGTATTTGGCATTGTCATCTTTTTAATAATTTTTCACATTTTAAGATATTCTGCCACCAATTACAGATTTTATTAGCCATGGAATTTCTTCGATTCTCACAATTGCAGCCTCTGTCTCCTAATCAACACCACCTGGTGACTTGTTGCTCTTCCTGCAAAATTAACCTCAACAATGTGAAAATTGTTTCTGAATTCCAGGGAAAGTCTTTCATTAACATTCATTCATTTATTAGGTTCATAGGTTCATAGGTTGGTACTAGGCCATTGGCCTAGGGCCTGTACAAGCCTAGCCATAACAATTCCCTGGCTATTTCTTCCCACAATATTTACTTCCCTGGACCCCTGCCTAGCAGGGCAACTGATGTAATTCCCTGGGATACATTGCCTATCTCCCATCCAGTCATCAAGATTTCTTTTGAAGAGGGCCAAGGAGGCACTCTGCTTGACAAGTATGGGCAGTCTGTTCCAGAGTATGGGGAGTCTCTGAGTCAGGAACCTATCCCTTCAGCATGTTTTGTTCATTGTGATGACAAGGTTTAGGTCCCTGGAGCATGTGGCTCTGATGGATTGGGATTTCTTTAAGTGTAGCATGTCCAGCAGCTCTGAGTTTGACATGGCCCTGTATGTTAAGCAGAGATCACCTCTGAGTAGATGATATGTGATAGATTATAGCTGGAGTTTTTTTTAGTCGGTCAGCATAGGGCATCTGCTTTAGGCCTGTGATTCTTTTAGTGAGGTGTTTCTGTGGCCTTTCCAGTTGTTGCAGATGTCTTGTGAGGTACATACTAAATAGGGCGTTGTACTCTATGATGAGTATAATGAGGGATGAGTACAGTGGGACAATGACCTCTTTTTTTCTGGATAAAAAACCCTTAGTGATGAGGTGTGCCACATAGAAGAATTTCCTGACTGTTGTGGCAATGTGGTTATCAAAGGTGAGACCACTGTCCAGCTGTGTTCCTAAGTCTCTTATCACACTTTCGGTGTTTAATGTACTGCCACCTATATGGTAATTCATGGGTACATGTTTTTTCCCAAAGGGGATTACTATACATTTCTTGGCATTGAGCTTGAGCCCATGGCTCTGGCACCAAGCATCTGTTTCTGTAAGGCCCTTTTGTAGAATATCCACATCATTTGGGGATTCAATAATGGCTCCCAGTTTGCAGTCATCTGTGAACTTTGTTAGCCAGAGTCCCTTAGTGTTGGCCTGTACTTCAGAGAAGTAGATGCCAAACAAGAGCTGTTCCAGGACTGAACCCTGAGGTACTCCACCTGTCACTTGTCTGGAGCTGGATTTGGAGTCGGCTACTTTTACAGTGTAGGTTCTGTCAGTAAGCCAGTTGCAATCCATCGAGTGACATAAGGATTTATGTCCAGCTTAGTAATTTATCTATGATTCCAGAGTGGGGGATGGTGTTGAAGGCATTGGCGAGATCCAGGTAGGCTGTGTGGACTGCCTTACCCTCGTCCACGGTTCTGGAGACTGATTTGAAGAAGTCAATCATGTTCAGGAGACATGATCGTCCCTAAACAAACCCAAACTGAGTGGGGTCCAGTGTTTGAAGGTTGCCAATGTCTTTGTTTATAAGTCCCATGATAATACATTCCATGGCCTTGTAGCTCAGGCTCGGCGGACTGATGGGACGGTAGTTCCCAGGATCCAAGGTGGAGCCCCCCCCTTGTGAAGTGGTATAACGGTAGCTGTGTGCCACTCAGTGGGCACGAAGCCTGAGGTGAGGCTATGATTAAACATGACAATTAGGTGAGATGCCAGTTCATTTTGTAGTTCATGTAGTACACAACCCGGGATCTCGTCTGGTGCCATGGATGCTGTATTCTTAGCTTTGGAGAGTGCGATTTTTACCTGTGTGGCCATGATTACTGGAATTTGGCAATCTCTTGCTATTGAGATAGGTCCTTTAGGAGGTGAGAGGAGGATGAAGTTGGCACTGAATCGATCTGCCAGGATATTGGCAATGTCCTTGGGATCAGTATATTTAATGCCATTCTGTTGTAGCTCAGAGCAGATCTGAGCATTGCCATTTAGATTTTTGGCATAACTATAGAATGCCTTGTGGTTGTCTTTTGAATCTTTGGGAATTTTATTTTCATAACTAGCTTTGGAGAATTTTATGAGGGATCTCAGTTTCTTACTGAGGCTGGTAATGGGGTTTTTTGCATCCTGAGATTTTCTTCTTTTCTGCAACAGTTTCTTCCTTCTGTTGTATAGTTTGTTTATAACATGGGACCACCAGATTGGCTTCCTTTTTTTTGGGGAGAGCGTCTTGGTTCTATTTGGGATGGCACAATTCATGCATGAGTACATGTGCTTGTACAGTGCTTTAATGTAGGATTCAGCAGTCGAACTTTCAGTTCCCGTCTGCATGGGTGTCATGACGTTTGTCACTTCTGGCTTGAGTAGCATGAAGTTGGCCTTGGAGAAGTTTTTTACAGATGTTTCCTTACTGGAGGGTGGGGGTGGATGTGGATGTCAAAGGTGATTGGCTTATGGTCAGACCTGGAGGGTGTCCACTGGTGTGGAGCATTGATTTCTCATGTTGGTAATGACCAGGTCCAGGATATTGGAGCCCCTGGTGGGACTATGGATTAGTTGATCCAGGGCATTGGAATTTATGAATTCTAAGAACCGTTGGGCAAAGGTGTTGGTACATGAGTAGTTTTCCCAGTTAATGGCAGGGTAGTTGAAATCACCTAGTACTAGGGTGTTTGGTTGTAACTTAATATTTTCCAGTACATTTAGAAAGGTGTAGTGAGAATCTTGGGGCATGGTGGGGGATCTGTAGCAAGCTACAATTTGGATTGCAGTCTTACCTAGTGTTTGGTGCACCTGGAGAATTTCAAATGCATTGTGTTGGGCAACTAGCCTGGAGGTTTGAATAACCTTGGTGAATATGGACACTCCTCCACCTTTATTGTTTTAGTCCTGGTTTGGTGGCTGAAAAGTGTGGTAAGAGTTGTAGCCTGGTATTTTGGGGGTGATTTCTGGAGCTTTGAACCAGGTATCAGTTACTGCACAGATATCGATGTTCTCTATTTTTAGGAGTGTCTCGAGAGAGTGCATTTTGAGGTTTGGACTTCTAGCATTGAGTAGCATTACCTTCTGATTTTGCATACTTGTACCTATTACGGTGGTCGTTTTGTCCTTTGAGCCTTGCCGAAAAATGACACTATAGGGGTGGCAAAAGACTTAGCCAGTAACCTGAATCCCAGGGGTGACAGGTGCAGACCATCTCTGGCAAATCATCATGGTTTGTCGATCATGTCATCCCAGGCAGACAGATACTGCATCCCCTTTGAATGACACCAGAAGCTTAGCCACTTGTTGAAGTCAATCATTTTGTCCTTATACTGTGGTATCATTCTGGGCGAAGGCAGGATGCTACTCAGGGCTAGGGTCATACCTGCCTGGGCCACATGCTCTGAGAGCTCTTCCATGTCTCTTTTCATGTAGGCCATGGAGGTATCAAGTCATTCACTCCAACATGGACAATGACAGAGTCATATATGTACTTGTTGTGGAGTGACTTGAGTTCATGTGTTATGTGGCAGATCCTGGCACCCGACAGGCAGCTGACTGTAATTTCCTCCTTGTTCAGCCTGGTGAGTGAGACATCAGTTTGCCGGACTATAGAGTAATCTATGACTAAAGTGTTGGGTACATCATCTTGCCTTAGGAACTGTTGTTGGATGGCACACTGGTGTTGTGAGCTATCTGCTACATTGGTTGTGATTGGTGTTTGTTTGCGTTTCAGCTTCGGAGGTCCTTGTTGCTTGGGCAGGTTAATGTTAAGGGCCCCCACATATGTGGGTTTAGGGTTGCTATGTGTGGGTGTTGGTGATAAGGGTTTTGAAGGCCTATGTGTTGCTTGAGGTGTAGTGTGGGTGTTAACCTTCTCCTCTTGATTGTCTAGCTTTGTTTCCAGTTTGGCTATGTAAGTGCATCTCTCGCAGATTGTACTGTTGGGGGTAGGAGGAGAGGGTTGTCTGTGTACATGAGGCAACTGCTGCATTGCCCCAGTATGCCCAGATTCACCAGGTGGATAGGAGAAATCACCAGAAGCTGACCTTTGGACATGCCTGGTTAGGTGCTTTTTTTTTTTTTTTTTTTTTTGTAAAGTATAAGAAGTACAACAGCTGTTTTCCCTTACCTTGGCAAGGTACTTTGCAATTATAGGCTGTTTAGTGCTGATGGTTAATTTCTCCTTATTAACAAGGAGAGTTGAGTGCTTGTATCAGTTTAAGGCTTCCTAGTGCTTTCCAGCAGGTTCTAGAGAAAGTGCTAGTCACAGGGACTCCAAGCAGAAAGAGTCAGGAATCAATGCACTCTGCTACTATTCTCACCAGGGACAGAATACAAGCACAGATTCCAAGCTGTCACCTATAAAGCAGTTATTAAGCTTTCTGGTGATCAGCAGTCTCCAGGAAATAATGTCACTGTAATCCTTCTCTCACCAGGAGAAAACAGAAGCACTAATCCCAAGATGACTGCTGAGAGGCAGAATGTGGGCTTTCCAATAATTGGTGGTCTTGCAGTAGATGCTTAAAGGTAAGATGAAATAATGGTTTATCCTAAACACTGCAGTGTGCACTAGAGGAATTAGATGTGAAAGTAGGTAACTTAAGTTTTACCTGTCTAAACAGTTAAGTTTTAGTGGAGAGTCACTATTTTTAAAACGGCGAGATAGATTGAAAGGGGGTGGTCACTTTTTTATTCTGGTACTATGGAATACAGTAGGATGGCCAATAAATTTAAATAGTTGAATGGGAGTGATTTCACAAAATGATAATTTTGTGCTTACACAAGCCAGTAAAAGCAGAGAGGAAATGAGATATATGGTCCAATTAACATAAGGGGCAGGCAACTAGAAAGGCAGTGGTGTTTAAGAATACAGCAGTAACTGAGTAGAAGGGTGGGAAAATTATTTCTACCTGACTCACAAGAGAAAGAGCTGTGGTCTCTTTTCAAGTTTTAATATGCAGTTAAAAGCAGAATGTAAGTAAAACACAAGGTAAAGAAAACAAATCACAATATTCAAAATAGAAAAAGGCAATAAAGTAATACAAAATACAACAAATAAAAGCAAACTAACCTTTCCCTCACAGCAAAGTGTAACAGAGTCTGGGTGAGCCTTTCTAGTAAAGCCAATAAAAAGCAAACTACCCTTTCCCTCACAGCAAAGTGTAGCAGAGTCTGGGTGAGCCTTTCTAATAGTGTGGGTGAGCCTTTCTAGTAAGTCTGGGTGAGCCTTTCTAGTATTCACTTATTCATTTATTTATTCCCTGATACCCTACTCAAGGTCATCATCATACCTCTGAACCTGCAACCCCTCAAACTGACAACAAACACCATAAAATATCATAGCTGAAAATCTAGAATCACTGTACTTAAATTTTGACAATGTATAAGTTTGCACAGTGAAATAATTTACAGTCAAAACAGATACAATTTTACACTTCCATGTGATACAGTGACAAAGCACAGTGTGCAAAAAAGTAAGTCTAATTAGATGAATAATTTAGCAGCAGTTAGTACATAGCTGCTTCCAATTTCTTCCATTAAAAATATCCTTGATACAGCGTATACCCATACTGTGCAATAACAGTGACAGTTACTAAGTAACTTTAAATGTACTGACAATTGCCAGCATGAAGAATTAGACAAGAAAAGTTACAAGTTATTTGATCTGCAGAGCAGACCATACAGCTCAAACATGCTGCATTTCTTAGCTACACAGCACACTGTCTAAGCTCTTTATTGTAAAGATCTGTAATTATGGGAAAAAAACAATGAAATTAAAGAATATCAAATAGCAAAAAATACTGTTTCCCTTTGAAGTTATTTTTTGTAAATTGGCAAGCCCCCCTAGCAGCCATCACTCCTGATATATATATATATATATATATATATATATATATATATATATATATATATGTATTTGCATATACAAACTCTGAGATCACCATCTCACTGAGAAAAAAGAATACTCAGAGACTGATTTATATAAGTTCCCATTTTCACATATTCAGTCTCATTGTTCCACTTCTCACATATGAGTTGTAAAAGTTGTAAAAGTCTTGGTATTGATGATTTTGCATTGCTGTAGGTAGTTTTGCACAAAGAACAACCACTGGAGAGCTCCTTCTTGTTATTCCCAAATCTGTAATTGTGATTATCACAATTGCTAGCACTCTTCAAGAAAAATCTTGATGATTGGATGGGAAATAGGAAATTCACCCCGGGATCACTTCTGTGGCTCTGCTCAACAGTGGAACAGGAAAATAATTTTCTTGGGTGGCAAAAGCAAGGGTACCTCTTTGGCTGGGCTTGTATAGGCCCCAGGGCCGATAGCCTAGTACCTGCTTATGAACCTATGAACAACAAACCTAAAGGAGAACAGTAAATGTCAACAATCACTGTTCTCCTTTAGCATTATTTGTTACCTCCAATACTGAGGAGGCTGTCCCTCCCACACATCCCCACTGCTTACGTATAGTATCTCAGCTATGACAGACTTAGTGTATGTAAGTCACCACTTTTGCACATTCAGTCTTGCACTTCTGGAATTTGCACACAAAAGTCTCAAATTTAAAAGTGTTACCATTTGTGGAACTTGACTGGAGCTTAGTTTTCTGAAAACACATTATGTATTTTAGCTAAACAACATGCTATTTGCTTGTTTTAGAATCAGTCCTTTACCTACTTTTGTATCTAGCATACATGATACTTGTTTTCTAGTTTTATCACAGTATCGTAACTACAGGTAATAAACAGGAAGCAGTACTTTGTAATTTTATTAGACCAGTCATCACAGCTGTGGGCATTTATGCAGTGCACAGCAGTTTTTGATTTGCAGTGGTACAAAAGTACTAAAATCATTTGTGACTGGCTCACGTGACTGAGACTGACCCTCATTAAAATTACTTGGTGCACACATGACTGAGGGACATAAAATTACAGTGGCCAGAGTTCAAAACAGAGCAGCAGAGCAGATGCTTTTCAATGTCCTAATGTTAGGGAACAGCCTATCAACTTATGTATGTACAGCAACAATATTGTTCAGATGTGCCTAGTGTACTATGCTTATTAACACAGAAAGCCTTGATTGTACCAAATGTCTTGCACTTATTTCTGGGAAGGAATGTGCATTTTGGCCATGATTATGAAACACATAAGGGCTCAAGCATGTTAATTCTGGTGGAATCCCAGACTATGGAAATTCTATAAAGCAAGGAACTTTGTTCTTATATTGTTATCAGCCTGGGTTTCCATAGTGCAGAGAGGCCAATCACAGTAGCATAAGGGGTAGCAGACTAATGCATCTGAAGTTAAAAACTCACAAGATTTTGCCATAAAACTCAAACAGATGACTATCTGCTCCGCTGGGTTTATAAATGGACTACATGGAATGAACATATAGCTGTACTTACACTGGGTTGAAGAAAAAAAATATGAACTGTTAGCCCAGTAAGATATGCAATTCATTCATTTTATAGGGACATGGGGTGAGTGGGTGAACCAAGCTGAGGTCCTCTACCATTAAGACCTATGTTCTACAACTCTGGGATTATCATAAATGAAAACATTGAACTTCTGGGTAAACATGGTTTTCTTGCTTTATTTTATAAAGCTGAATCAATGCATTAATTTCCCAGAAATGTGTCACTGACTTTTTTGATACCTCACAGCTGACCATCAGCTGCTTCCAAGGCCTCTCCCTATCTACTGGGTCAACTAAAGCTGTCTAGCTTCCCCTGGACTAACTCTGACCAAAATTTGAAACTGGTAAGGAGATTGAGGTTTCCTGGTGCACTGTCATACAGCTGCTGAATATCACTCCAGGGCCTACTCCTTGTGCATGCTCTACCTGCCCACAGGGGAGGGCATACAAGGAGTTCTATGGCATCTTCTCCATACCTCCATGTGCAACTCAGCTGGATCTCAGTTGTGTAGTGACACCACCTCTTACCACCGTGCATCTGCAGTCTCCACCATGGATCAACCAAGGAAGTATCCAAGTGCATGCCTTCCCCCAACCATGGTCACACCTATACTCAGCTGCTGTCCCATCAAGCATCTGCACTACTAAGGTAACCCAGGGTTACCAGGACAACAGTCAAGCCTTTATCCCTCTACATCACCTGAACAGGCTTAGAGATGTGTCATGGAGAGACTGCAGAAAGTAATCTAAGCAAACAAAAAAAGTTTAACACTACTTCCATACAAATGTCTATTTGCTTTCCTTATGAAAAATCAACACTCAACTGACAATAAAAAGTTCTGCTCATTTTCAGCAGATTGAGAACACAGTCCCTCTAAAACACAGCTGCAAACTCCTAAGTAAACAGTTTTGCAGGGGGCATGCCCCACTACTTCCATTTGTATGAAGTGGCAACTCTTATAATACTATACAATTGTTTTGGCTTATCCGTGTGATCACTGCAATGTTTTACTTTTAAGTGGTGTTTTCTGTTTTCACCACTGTTGTACAACCCTAAACACACACACACACACACACACACACACACACACACACACACACACACACACACACACACACACACACACACACACACACACACAAATTCTAATCCCCCTGCTTAAAAAAAAAACTTTTTAGTAATTTTTCCTGAACGTTCTATGTGTGTGTGTGTGTGTGTGTGTGTGTGTGTGTGTGTATGCATTTAGGGAATTTGCATTGCGTGTTAATGTTTCAGAGCAGTATAACTTTCTGCTTTCATGGTAGATCCCTATTATCTTTTACTTTAGTATTAAATGGTACTTAGAATAGTATGGAGATGATGTGATCCTCTGGTATGAATGAATGCATTGTCAGGTCTACTGCAATATTTAAAGAAGGGGTGGCACAAATTCTGACAATGAGAACAGCTTGCAAAGCTACTGTATATATGATGTGTAAAGGTTTATAATCCTGACAGAATGACACCCTACTAATTTGCATATGTTTTGAAGGTTGTGACATGAAAACAGTGCTACATCCATTTCAGAAAGGACACCGGTGGATGCTTTAGCTTTCCAATGACATGTAATTGGAGAATTTTTTAATAGTTCCAGGTGATGGTGGTGGTGGTGGTGACATGCTTACTCAACTAAATCAATTATTTTAATGTGAATTTCTGTGTTTTTTGTGAAGTTACTCCTCTGTGTACATGATGTATCTCATCGATATGTATGTTGCAGCTTAATAAGGTACTTTTAGTTGTGCAGTTTGACTGATACTATAAAATAATCTTTACATATTGTTTAGATAAGTGTATAAATGGCTTTTGTCACTAACACCCTCTCACATTTAGAAATAGTAATGTGTTTGTTCTTCATGTGTATTAAAAAAACAAATGTACCAAATTTCAGAAAAATAAATCTTTTAATTTATTAGTGTAGCTTTTGTCTTTCATTGTCTGTCAGTATATTTTTTCCTTGTAAAATGGTTGCTATAGAAACAGTCTTCTGAATATTTTCAACTACTTCTTTGTGAATATTGTCAATTACTTCTTTGTGAACACATGAGCAGATATTACATTACAAAAGCTGCCTTTGAATTTCTGAGAATTTTAAACTCATTTTTTAGAACTAAATAGAAATGTTTATTTGTACCCATGTGGACAGAAATCATGCAAGGCCCTTTTGCATTTTCTGAGAGTTTTACAGAGTTTTAAAATTAAACTGGAGTGTTCATTGGTATGTCTACGAAGCATGTAAAAAATATTTTTGAGATGTTTACATAAAAAAAAAAAAAGATGAACTGCTTAACATTTTGTCTCTGAATTATGGAACTTGCTTTCTTATTTTGTCAGTTTTCACATCTTTTGATAATTTTCTTCATCATAACTGCTTGAAACACAAGCAGTTCAATCTTATTCTATCACGCTGTAGTAAGAGCAGAACAGGCAGCTTTTCTGAGTAGTACAACTGGAAACAAAAAGGACATCAGAGGCATCTTATTCAAACCACTGAAAAACAGGCATAATATTCAGCAAATGTGGTGTCAGTTTTGAGGTCTCCATACCTTTCAAACTTTAGTGCAAGAAATCAGGACAAACCCAAAACTAATGGGGTAGACAAAGGCCCAAAAATGGGGACAAATTATAAATCTTGCTCTTATAAACTTAAAGTTGTTTGAATGACATGATGTATGCATTTTCTGAAGGATATGAAATGTGCAACTCAAATGTATGTTATTGTTTACTAACTTCAATCTTCAGTGAGTTACAAGAAAAAACACATTTTATGAGGAATGGAGCAAAAGTATGAAACAAAAATCCGGAGAGTTGAGAAGTATGCAGTCTCTATACCTCTGCTTACCCCAGACACTATCTCATTCAGAGTTCCATTTGAGAGCCACAGATAACAGAACCTTTTATATGTCACTTTTGACTCTGCAATGTTGCATACTATAATTTGATTCAACTGAATTTGGGCTAGATTCCAAAATTATTTATACTGGCAAGGTGCTGCAAAAAAGGTAGGAGCATTGTAATGCATCTGAGGTGCCTAAAGATGACCTGCAGACACTATGTGCAAATTAATCTGTATGTAGGCACTCACAAGGACTCATTGTTCTGTATGCAGACACTTCCCAAGGATTCAGTGTGTTGCACACAGTTTTGTAATAGCTCCCTATTATGATTAGAGATTTTTAAAGGAGAACCATTCTCACAAACTGAAAAAAAAACATGTTTATTTTATCAAGTCTTGATGTTTCCTACATTTTAACACTGCTTTTGGGCTCTATATACTTTTTTATTTCTAAATGTAATTCTAGAGTCTGCCCACATGGGGTCTGCCATCTTGATTTTTTTTTTAGTCTACCTGTAGGTATCCCACAATGCAGTGTTTGGCTTTAAAATATAACATCGTAGCCCCTAAGCTCCTGTCATTGCATTGACTTTACATATGTTTTCACATATAACCTGCTTTCTTTTATTCAGTCAGGTTTAATTACCATGTCTTGCTTTTTCAGTGACTACTTAATAGACAAACAGGGATAATCCCATAGAACAGTATTCTCAGCACATGAACTTTGTCTCCTGCAGTGAGCTATCAATCACAGCAGCAAAAAGCTCAAATTTGTCACTTTGACAGATACGAAGGGGGAGGGGATCTGAGTTTAAGGACTATAACTCAGGCATAACAAAAGAATGAAAATTGGCCACTTTAGAAAGAAAAAGAAGTAACAGGCACTGAAAGCAACATTTAGTCCAATACCACCAATTACTGGAGAGCCCCCATTCTGCCTCTCAGTAGTCATCTTTGGATTAGTGCTTCTGTTTTGCTCTTGGTGAGAGAAGAAGCACAGGGACACAATTTCCAGGAAAATGCTGATCATCAGAAAGCCTGACAACTGCTTCATAGATGCCAGCTTGGAATTTGTGCTAATATTTTGCTCCCAGTAAGAGAAGTATCAGAGGGCATTGATCGCTGACTGTTTCTGATTGGGCAGTGGATGTCTGTGGAGCTCTGGCTGACTAAATTTGCAGATGATTGCAAATTAGGAGCAGTCATACCAGCACAAATAATCTCTAGGAATTGCTGACAAAAACAAATAACTTGTGTCAGAGCCATGGACTAAAATTAAGAGAAATTCTCAATAGTGTCCTTTGGGAAGCCATCCACCCCTGGTAACTATCATATTGAAAACACACTCCTAAGAGTTGACCCAGTAGTTAAGGACTTGGGGACACATGTAGACAGTAATCTAGCCTTTTACCATCATGTATCTACAGGAGTGAGGAAACCATTCTATGTTGTGCAACTTTTAAATGAAGGTGTGATATCCATGTCCAAGGAGGTCACTACTCCACTGTATTCAGCATTCATTAGACCTATCATTGAGTACAATACCCCCTTTGGTAAATAGCTAGCCAGGCATATCCAACAAATAAAATGCCCACAGATGCCCTTCACCAAAAGAATACAGGGTATAAGTAACATGTCCTATGCAGACTGCCTCGAAGTCCTATCCCTGTGTTCTGTGTCCTACATAATGCTGAGGGGATATATATGCCTGGCATACAAGGCACTGTCAGACCCCCAACCTGATGAACTTCCTGCATATCCACAAATCAATCAGCACCAGAATTACCAGTTCTACAGAAACATTGCCTGTGATATAAATAGGACTTTCTGGATAGATAGGTATATATCCAGAGACTACCACTTCTCTGGAACAGGCTCCCCAGCCATGTAAAGCAGAGTTCTTCCCTAGCCCAATTAAAGTGTAATTTGGACAACTGGATGAGGAACAGGAAGTTCATCCCTGGTTTGGCACCTATGTCTCTAATGGACAGAGGTAGCCTGTAAGTGGTTTATCTCCCAGTGCCTCTCTCTCTCTCTCTCTCTCTCTCTCTCTCTCTCTCTCTCTCTCTGTCTCTCTCTCTCTCTCTGTCTCTCTCTCTCTCTGTCTCTCTCACAAGCTCCTGTTTATATTTATCAAAGGCACCAAAGCTTGTCAGAGATTTGGGATGCATGGCTAGACTTAAAAAGGTCCTTGTGGTCATTAGCCTAGTACACAACTATGGACTTATAAATCAGAAATGCACCCTAGCTATGTGACTGATTCTGACATATGGCATACTTGTGAACTAAGGATTTTTTTGTACATAAATGTATGCCAAAAGGACATTTTGTAGATGAATATGTTTATTCAAGCCTTACAGTAGCTATAGTATAGGTAAAATAAAACAAGAATGTGAATACTGGTGTACATTACAGATGGTGAAATGAATTCTAGGTGGCAGTGGGTACTACATGGAACCATGGCTAGTAATGTTACTCCACAATCCTTAATTGCTTGCAGAAAATGCATAGAACAAAAAACACAAAATGACCAGAAAACTAAATGAACATTATTTAGGTTGCTCCTGTCCTCTTCAGTTGTTTGAATACATCAGAGGTAGTCTTTAGTACACACACAGGAAAATACCTTGGATAGCTACAATTTGTACAATGCTTCACAATGCAATAATCTCTAAGTATGATGGTCTCTCAGTTCAGGGTGTCAGAGATCTATCACCATAGACCCAAGCACCTGAGCAAGCACATCAGTGGAACAATGGTGCAGTGGCAAAGCGGACGTAATTGAGGAGGTGTGATATACAGCCTGTGGAAAGATAGTATTCCGACTCTGCCCAGATATTCATGATGAGGTGAGGCATGGTAGCATATTATGCACTATGACGTGTCATACATGCACACAACAAACAGATCAAGATTTTTAGGTAGATGTTATCTACATACAGCATGATGGCATGTCAATGTCCTGAATATGTGTGGCATCAGACATAACCCTTAGGTTTTCCATATCACAACAGTTACATACTTTCATCAGTTGTATAACTGGCAGGGTACACACAGGCCTGGTATAGGCAAATGTGCACTACAGGAACAATGGTTATACTCTACAGCACATACCAAGGTTGTCTACATCCATAGCTGGAAATATTCTGCAAACTGAGCTACCACTAGTATACTGATAACTGATAATTGGATCAGAATTCCCTCTTCCTTTGGTCTTATGGTGCACAGGAAGTGGTAGGTTTGGGCTCATATTGTATGTTTGCATGACAGTAGAAGTACACAGTCCAACTGCGGATTCTAGAGTCTTGCTACACAGTGGAGTGCATGGAGTCCAAAGGCAACCTAATGAACTTGAAACTATGAGCTGACCCACTGCCCTAGTCCAGAAAAATGATGTGGTAAAGTACCATGGTCACTATCACATCCTAAGTTTGTGGTGAACATCATCTTTTTGTGACAACTCTAACAGAGCTGCTTCATCTCCAAAATGCATCCTGCAGCCCCACAATGGCCCATTGCAGGATGTCTGCTCCCAAAAAGAGTATTGGAAATTCCCCAGTGCCCTGACCAAATTCTCCCTAGTCATATAAATAAAATCTTAGGGTCTTCCCTGAAATGAGGCCACTAGCCTTATAAGACTAACCCAGTCAACAAAGGAAATATAAAATAAAGCTTAAACAGAGGATACATAAAATAAAGATTAAACAAAGGATATGTTTTACTGCTGTTTTAGCTGTCTTTCTGTATAACAAAAAGTTTTAAGTTTGTTTCCCACCTTTCTTGTGACTAGTGTAGTCCAGATACAGATTTGCTTTATCCAGGACTGTTTGTAAGCTTCTGAGGCCCGCCAAGCCTTTCTGTGTTGGAGAGAAGCCTTTTAGCTTGAGTGGTAAGCACTAGGTAGCCTATCTAACAAAAGAGGAGTGGTTTCTGGCCCAGAAATTGTAGTTTAGTAGCTGTTTGGGCAATTTTTCCTTCCCCTTCAACATTCTGGTTTAAAAACCTGCATTTGCATGTGTTTGCACTTGTTTAAGCTCTGCTCAGTGACACTGAGCTGAGGTATACTATTACTGGTGCCAGAAAGTCTACTCTTCAGTTTTTCCCTTAGATCTCACTAGTTCTTTCTCTCTTGCACTTCAAATAGCCTAATCACTTTACACTTCAACAGGTTTTTGTAGCAATTATTATAGCACACCTAAGAGCCATCAGCACTAGTCATTCTTCATGGAAATAGCTCCAGTACTTAGTAGTTATGACCACCCCTCCTGGCATGACTAAAGGGCAGTTCCGTGTGCATTCTCTTATGAACCTGGTGCACCTGGGCATTCTGAGGCAGTGTCATCTTATCTCCCAATACCCAGAGTTGTGAGAGATGCACTTAGATCACCAAATTGGAAGTTATGCATTTTCCAGCCAAGACCGAACTAGCTGGTCAAGAGGAGAAGGTCAACACCTGCACCACACCACATGGAACACATAGCTCTCCAGAACACCCACTATCATAACTATCACATAAAACACAAACCATACACCCATCTTTATGGAGGCACTCAATAGAAGTTTATCCAAACAGCAGAGACCTCCAAGACAGAAATGCATTTAACCACTACAACACAGCACAAACCACAGGACACATAGCTCACCTCCACAGTATGCCCCTCAACCTAAGCCCCTAAGGTTAAACATGTTGCCCAATACACTAATCATAGATGACTCAATAGTGAGGCACACAGATGTCCCACTCACTAGGTTAAATAAGGGGAAGTAAACAGTCAACTGTCTATCAGGTGCCAGAATCCGACACATAACACACACACTCAGGTCACTCCACAACAAGTACAAGTATGACTCTGTCATTGTCCATGTGGGTGTGAATGACCTGAGATGCACCTCTCTGGACTACATGAAAAGAGACATGGTGGAGCTTTCGGATTATGTGACCCAGGCAGGTATGACACTAGCCCTGAGCAGTATCCTACCATCACCCAGAATGATACCACAGTACAAACAAAAAATGATTGACTTCAACAATTGGCTAAGTTTCTGGTGTCATTCTAAGGGGATCCAGTATCTGTCTGCCTGGGATAACATGATTGACAGACCTTGATGCTTTGCCAGAGATGGCCTGCATCTGTCACTCCTGGTTTTCTGGGTACTGCTATGGTTCTTGACAACTCTATAGTGCCTTTTTTAGGTGGAGTTCCAAAGACCAAATTACCACTGCAACAGTTATAAATAAATGCAATCTGAGGGTCATGCTGCTCAGTGCTAGAAGTCTAAATCTCAAGATGCACTCACTCGAAGCACTCCTCAAAATGGAGAACATCAACATTTGTGCTGTAATGGAGACCTGGTTTAAAATGTCAGAAAGCACCCCTGTGCTACCGGGTTATAACTCATTCCACATCTTTCTGCCCTGAAACATGGACCAAAGCTCCAAAGGTGGTGGTGTCTCCATATTCATAAAGGATGTGCACACCTCCAGACTAGTAGCCCAGCATAATGCATCTGAGATACTTCAGGTACAACTAACATTGGGTAAGACTGCGATCCAGGTCATAGCCTGCTATAGGTCCCCAACCATGTCCCTAGACTCTCACTCCACGTTCCTAAGCACCATGGAATCTATCAAGGTCCAACTCAACACTCTCATAGTAGGAGTCTTCAACTACCTCTCCATCAACTGGGAAAACTACTCAAGGACCAATGCACTGGCCCAACGCTTCTTGGAATTCATCAATTCCAATGCACTGGACCAGCTCATTCTTATCTCCACTAGAGGAAGCAATGTCCTTGACTTGGTTATTACAAACATGGGCAACCGTTGCTCTACACCAATAGTCAATTCCTCCCTGGTTAGATCCGACCACAAACTAATCACCATGGAAATCCACATTTCACCCACACCCCCTGCAAAGGTATCCACCATGAAAAACTTCTCCAAAGCTGACTTTAGACTCCTAAAAACAGAACTTCACGGCACCCATGCCAATGGAAAATAGATGCATGACTGCTGAATCATGCAGCAATGCACTGTATGAACATGTACATAAATGCATGGAACTAGCCATATCCAACAGAACCAAGACACTCTCCTCCAAAAAAAAAAAAGGAAGCCAGTCTGGTGGTCCCCTTCCATTAATAAACTTTACAACTGAAGAAAGAAACTGTTGCAGAAAAAGGTGAAGTCCTAAGACTGGAAAAATTCCCTTATTAGCCTCAACAAAAAGTTGAGATCCCTCATCAAAACCTCCAAAGCCAGCTATGAAGGCAGATTTGCGGCAGACACTAAAAACAACCACAAAGCTTTCTTTAGTTATATCAAGAATCTCCATGGCAATACCCTGATTTGCTCTGAGTTACTGCACAATGGTACCTCCTATACTGAGCCAACAGATATTGCCAACATATTGGCAGACAGATTCAGTGCCAACTTTACCCCTCTCTCCCCCCTAAAGGACCAATCTCAATATCGAAAGAATGCCAGGCACCCTGCATTACTGCAGCACAAGTTAAAGCTGCATTATCTAAGGCCAAGAATACAGCTTCCATGGGACCTGACAATATCCCTGGCTGTGTTCTACATGAATTAGAAAGTGAATTGGCACCACATCTGTGTGCTCTGTTCACTCACACCCTCAACTCAGGCTTTGTCCCTAACAAATAGTGCACTGCTACATTCATCCCATTCCATAAAGAAGGAGCAAATACAGCACCTGGAAATTATCACTCTATTAGCCTGATGAGTCTGATATGTAAGGCTATGGAGTGCATCATTATGGACTTACTTAACAAGGATATAGGGAATCTCCAAACTCTAGATCCCATGCAATTTGGTTTTGTGAAAAGTAAATCATGCCTGCTCTACCTGGTTGACTTCTGTGAGTCAGTCACCAGAGTGGTGAATAACGGTAAGACAGTTCATACAACAAAAAAGGCAAGCTGGCTGTTGACACTCCACACTTTAATTGTAAGTGCTTTCGTTGAAGCAAATGCCCCATCTTCTTCAGACAACTCAACACAACACAATATACTCAATATATATTGCAATCAATCAGTTAATTAAAACCAATTAAGACAATATGAATTTAAAAATACCAACACTTAAAAGAACCAAACATATGAAAATATAGCAATCTTTTTAAACTATTACTTCTATCACAATGTAAAAGCCTTTAATTTATCACACAATATGTCATGTCACTTCTCAGTTATATAAATAAAAATTAAAATGTATGTACTTATAATGTGTGATAAATTAAAGGCTTTTACATTGTGAGTATATTGTGTTGTGTTGAGTTGTCTAAAGAAGTTGGGGCATTTGCTTCAATGAAAGCGCTAACATTTAAAGTGTGGAGTGTCAACAGCCAGCTTGCCTTTTTTGTTATTTTACTAATTTGTTGAAGTGGTTAGTTTTAAGATGGTTCATGCAGCCTACCTCGATCTGGCCAAGGCCTTTGATACCATTCCTCACTCATGAATTATTGTTAAACTCATCAAACTAGGCATCAACCCCTATATCATTAGGTGGGTTGCAAATTGGCTCACAGATAGGACACACAGTGTGAAAGTAGTGGACTTCAAGTCAGACTGCTGACCAGTCACGAGTGGAGTCCCACAGGGATTGGTCCTGGGTCCTCTCCTGTTTGGCATCTACTTCTCAGAAGTCCAGTCCAACACAGAAGGGCTCTGACTGACCAAAATCACAGATGACTGCAAGCCGGGAGCCATTATTAACTCCCCAAATGAAGCAGACATCCTACAGAAAGGTCATACTGAGACCAATGACTGGTGCTGAAACCATGGCCTTAAGCTTAATGCCAAACAAAAAATGCGCTGTCATCCCCTTTGGGAAAAATCTCAGTTCCCACTAATTACCACATTGATGGGAGAGGGCATTATAAGAGATTTGGGGACACAAGTTGACAGCAACCTCTCCTTCAACCACCACATTGCCACTGTGGTCAGAAAGTCATTCTACGTGGTACATCTCATTACCAAGGGTTTTGCATCCAGGAAGAAAGAGGTCATCATTTCTCTCTACTCTTCCCTCATTAGACCAATCATAGAGTATAATGCCCCATTTGGCATGTACCTCCCTAGACACCTGCAACAGCTGGAGAGGCCACAAAAGTACCTCATGAAGAGGATCCTAAGCCTTAAACACATGTCCTACATGGACTGATTCAAAAAACTCCAGCTATTCTTTGTCTCATATCGTCTACTAAGAGGCGATCTCTGCTTAACTTACAAAGTCATGTCTGACCTGGCTCTGTTAGAAATGCTACATCTAAAGAAATCCCAATCCCTCCACACCAAATTAACCTCATTACCACAATCAACAGGACATGCTGGAGGGACAGGTTCATAACCCAGAGACTGTCCATGCTCTGGAATCGACTTCCCATACATGTCAAGCAGAGCACCTCACTACTAGCCCTCTTCAAGAGAAATCTTGATGAGTGGATGGGAAATAGAAAGTTCATCCCGTGGATCACTCCAGTGGTTCTACTTGACAGAGGCACTGGGAACTAATGACTGGCAGCACAATGCCAGGGGACTTCTATGGGGAAGGCTTGTAAAGGCCCCATGGCCATTAGTCTAATACACACCTATGAACCTATGAACCTATATATAAAATAAAGCTTAATAATGTATACAGGGCAGTTGCTGTTGTCTCTTGTTAATGCAACTCCCCCTTCTTGAAAGATGAAATTTGCAGTCCATCTGTCTTAAATCAGTTCAGGTTTAACAGTCCTTGAACACTTTTTTTATTTTTCAGTTACAGTCATTACTTGTTCCAGTATAATAAAAGCAATAGTAAAACCCTTTTTAAACTTGAAAATTATTGAGGCTATAAACAGATTGAAACTTGAACTTTGCTGAGGTTATAAAGGAGTAAAGCAGAGAGTATAAAACGAGACTCACTATGAAGAAAAGTATTTAGCATTATGTCTTGGTTTCAGTGCTGTGGAAGGAAAATAGCTACTTGTTCTGGCCACTGTTTGATTAACACGGACTATCCCCCCTTCAAGGTTACACATCCTGGCCTGTACATTGATTTTATTGGACCTAATTTTTTTCTTTCTCATGACAGTCTCTGCCTCAACAGTCATCTAGTTTTGGGTCTAGAATAAGACAATGAAGCTTTCCTGTTAAGATGCAATTAAACGTATGGTTTGTACCAAAATTCTGAATCACCTTCAACATGATGTAAACTTAATGTTTCCAGGAAATGTCTGCAAAATTTGCAGTTGAACTTGTTTTATCTTTGTTAGCTGTAAACCATTCTATGATGCCATTTGCCTGTAGTTGTAACAGAATTATTATTCTAAGATGAAAGGCTAAATTACCTCAGAATCTATTGAAATAGATACTATTTAAAAGATAGCCCCCCCCGGATTTACTAAGCATCCATGCAGGACTAATCTAGTCCTGCACGGAAGTGGCAGTTTAAGAGGAAGATGGCAGTGCACCATACATATTGATGAAGGTGCGCTGCCTGAACTCCTAATGCTACACAGAGTATGGACGAGTGCAGGGGGCGTGTCTGAGAGCAGAGCTCCCAGAATAAACACACCCCTGCAAAGTAGAACAGAAGAAAGTGTAAATAAATGAGCGAGACCACTCAAAGGTGTCCACATATCCCTACCAACAGTCCGCATGTGTTCAACAGCAACAGTACATTTAAATAAAATGAAGAGACCCTTTTATTTATTTTTTTTAAAACCCCAAGTACAGCTAACTGTAGGTGCGCGGGTGTGCCCATTGCCTATCTATGGTTAAAGCAGCTGAAAAGGCTGGAGAGGATAACAAGGAATATATATGCAAATGAAGCAGCACAGCAATAGTGTAGTGGTTAGAGCATCCACCTAATGAACCGGTATTCCTGGTTCGAGTCCCACTACAGCACGTATCATTTTCCATGTGAAATCTGTATATGAACCTAATTTTACATCTTTTTGCTGTATAACCTACATAATAACATTTAAATGTGAACTGGAGTACTGCATAAAATGCACATGTGAAGTGTCAGTGTCATAATGAATAAGGCACTAGTAAGCAGCTTTTAGCACAGATAAGCAGTAGTAAGCATATATAAGCACTAGTAAGAGTATTTAAGTATATTTGCATGAGGGTAAGCATTGCCTATACAGATTAAGCAAAGTAGAAGCTAACTGAGTATACGAACCTGTAACTGGAGGTTAGCAGTGTTTACCATTGTGCAAACCTGCTTACAACTGCTTTAAAGTGCTTTAATCATTCTGTATCCAATGGCCCATGTTGTGCCCAGCAAAAAAATAAACTGCCTCAAACTCAGGACCCTGTACACTATAGTCACAGCTGTTAACCACTAAGCCATCATAGCAATAGATATGAATGAGGTATCAGCAAACTAATCCTCACCACAGGAAAATCAAACCAAACATGTGAACTCAATCTATGTACAGTGTGACGTTGGATGACCTGCCACAGAACATAAATATGTGAACTGGAGTACTGCAGTAAGCATAAATTTGAGGTGTCATTGTAATCAAGTGTGGAAGTTCCCAGGTCCTCATACAGTGTATGTACACATGAATCACGGATACCAGACACATATAACCTGTAATGAAGAATAAATCATTGCCAAATGGCAAATATAGTGATAATTAACTATGAAGCAATGCTAACCACAGCACAGCTCATGTTAGTAAGTGTAAGCAATGTGTAGGGGAGCCAATTCAATCTGCCTAGTGGTATATCTCTTTAAACAGTGCCAACCTTATGTAAGCAGGTGTGCCCATAGCTTGGCCTTTTCAAAACTGGCCAATCACGGCAAAGTGTGGGAAACTGGCTGTATTTAAACCCCAGAGGCAGGAATACATCTCCTAACTGGTTGTAGCTTCCTACTGCAGGCAGAATGGCTGGTGTAGGTGAAGGCACTTGATTCAGAGCACAGCGCTGGGGCATCCAGGAGTCAAAATTCATGGTATGGCTCCTGGTAAAACACCATGATCAGAGACTACTGCAGGGCCAGTACCAGGACACGCAGTACAAAACAGAGGCCTGGGACAGTCTCGCCCGTGACCTCACTAGTGCCACAGGTATCCCCCGGACTGGTGAGCAGGTCAGGCACCACCATGCTGACCTGAAGCGGTGGAAGGGGGTTGTCCTGGAACAGTGGATCCAGGAGTGTCGGCAGATGGCCAATGCCTAAGTACTGAGTAAGTACTCATTCTACTAAGTAGTAAATAATTGTCTAGCTTGTGTATATTATGGATAGGTATGGCTATATATCAGTGCATTTCTCTGACAGCTGCAGATGAGTTGGCTGCAAACCAGCAAGCCCATGATGCTAGGCTGGAAGGGCTGCGTAACGAGGCAGGTTAGTAATCAGTCTGCATGTACTGTCATAACAAAGAATATAAGAGCCTCAGAAAGTGTTGTACCAGTAGAAATAAATGTGTTAATAGTCTGTGAATAAAGGTATAACCCCTTGAGTGGCTCTGTTTACTCTTCTCTCATATGTTTGTGATCTGTTTCATACTATAAATAGTAATGTTGTATCTTAAGCAGTGTCACCCACACAGTGGTATGCAGATAAAATGGGTATGAAATCTTGCATAACAATGTTGGAAGTGCCAAGAGGTCAGTCATATCGTACAAGTTAGGGAGATTTAGATAGAAAACAGTCAAACACTTTACATCAATTCCCTGATAGCACAGTGTACTGTGATGTTAGCAATAATTTTTTGTCACACACAGCAGGGGTTTGACTCCTGGGAGTGCTACTAAGTTGCATGCATAATCATACCCCACAACTGTACAGAATATGATACAATGTTCAGATAGAAAGCTGTATGCATAATTACACCAAACTGTACATAATTTGCTTGAATGTTCAAATTGTAAGTTGTATGCATATTTATACCCCACAACTGTTCCAAGCTGTCCAGCATGTCCAGATAAATGGCCCATATCACCAGCTTGGTATCCTGTTCCCCTGAAAATTCAGTGTGATGATCCAAGAAATGTAGGCTGCTGTCAATGACATATAACTGGTAGTCAAACATGTACATAGTCAGAGAATGTATATGAAAACAAACCTGTCATTCTAGCACCTCACCCAAAGTGTATGATAGCAATTCTCAACATATGTTGCATTAACACCTGCAGCCTGTCACGCCTGTATTTAAGACACAGGTCATGTATATAATAATCTATAAACATACCAGTGTACAATATAAGGCCATTGTGTAGTGTAATGATACATGTAAGGGAAAGATCACTGCAGTGACTAAGAATGTTGTGAAAATTACAAGGATATATCAGTTGATAACTGAACTCCCTCTCTCACCCCTACCATATGTGCATAATAAACTAGTGATACTCCTCAACTGGTATGTGTACACTCCAAATGTTTTTTGGACATATGTCCTAATGGTTAATAAATATGCACATTTGTTTCTATGCATGTGCCATGTTAAAATACACCCATATTGGTTGCCTGTTGCCATCAATGAAACCCACATGTTCCTGTAATGGCAACTGTTGTTTCATATATGCATGTGTTCTGCTTGCTCGGCAACTGTGTTAAATCTGGTGTGTTGGGTTAATGGGAATACCTATGCATGCTGTTATAACTAATCCTGAATGCTGTTGACTTTTACTAACTCATATCTGCCTTACACTTGCGACAACACAGTTCGTATGGGAAGGCCGGTCCCAGCGGACCCACCTGTCCCACTTCAGCTGGACATGGCACCGGCCCCCAGCACATCTGGGGCCCAGCCTGGGACCTCCTCCTCCGTGGGCCCTACACTACCTTCAGGAGGAACCGCTGCAGGGGATTGGGCTCACCCCCCCTTGGAGCGGGCGCAGAGGGGAACCTGTCACCTGTCAACAGGTCCAGGCCATGGTGCATAGGGAGCTTGATCTGGAGTATCGACAGAGGCTAGGCCAGCTTGAGGGCCGAGTGGTGCTATTAGAGGGTGAGCCTTCCCCTCCTACACAGCCCTCAGCACAGCCACCTTCGGGGCCGTGAAGGTGCAGTGCTGACTGCCCATGGGTGGAGACCTCAGTCCCACTGTTTCCAGTTGGGGGCTCATGGGCTTGTGATTTCCAAACACCCCTCCCTGTTCAAGGTGTTTACCCTCCACATGTGTCATATACCAGACCTGTATGCATCTTGTGTGTCTTCTCTGTTAACCTACCCAACCTCCCTCCCCAATATCCCTCCCCAACATCCCACTCTCACCTGAAAAAAAGGGCAATCTGTTCCCACAAAAAATCTCACCCCATACATAGCTGTCCATTTTGCACACATGTCCACTAGACACATGTAATCTGGTCTAATTGGCATCACAATGAATATATGTTATCCTCACCCCTCTCACAGGGGTTTGAGGGTCCAAATGTACATGCAAATATAATGTATATGCACAGCTGTTGCTGAAGAAAAAATGGGAGCTATGGACCTTTCCTATACCCTTCCTACACATGCCTAGCCATTTTCCCTACTGTATTTCCCTCTTTGTGCCCCATTTTTCACCACTTTCCTATCAACCCCATTTTCATTTCATTTAAAGGAATTAGCATGGCGGTAAGCAGCAGTAGGCACCATTAAGCAGTAGTAGGTGGGTTTGCGTGGGTTTACGCGAGGGTAAGCTATGCCTACACAGGTTGAGAAATCTGAAGCTAACTGACTGTAAGAAAATATAAGCAGAGGTTGGCAGTGCTTACCGTCGCTCAAACCCACGCAAACCCACTTACAACTGCTCAAAAGTGTCTTAATCACACTGTATCCAATGGCCCTTGTTTTGCCTAGCAACAAAACAAGCAGCCTCTGGTAGGATCAAACCCAGAATTCTGCATAGGTTAGCCAAAGTGATTTACCACTAAGCCATCTCAGATACACATATCCTTGATGTATTCACAAACATAGCATCCAGCCCAGTCATTCAACAGTACAGAGAATATATTCCAACATGTAGATGTATGTGTGAGTAAATATATTAATGTCTAAATGGTTACAACATACTGATATATGTATATATATATATATATATATATATATATATATATATATATATATATATAGACACATATAAATATTTATGAACATATAAACATGCAAATGTCTACATCTATAGATATATATGTCCACATCTACATGTCTAAATATATACGGCAGGTTATATAATTATGTCAGCAGATATATATATATATATTTATATATAGTTTTATATATATATATATATATATATATATATATATATATATATATATAGTTATATATACATATATAGGAATATACAGACATACATCTGTAGATAATGGAGAAATAACAAAACATATATGTCCTCATGCAACGTTAATGGGGTTGAGAGGCCCCACACAATATACGTCTGGTACGTATAGGTATACCCCCCAGCCAAGCACGACCCCCCTGTAATACAGTACCAAGTGTTGCAGATCCCATAACCAGGACCAGACATGACATGGCCATCCCTAGGATACATATACACAGACACATAGGTTCATAGGTTCATAGGTTAGTACTAGGCTAACTGCCCCCGCGCGCCATTTTTAAGCCCCAGCCATTATCCCTTGTGAGACAAACCCCCCACCTTGTGTTTGTGTTGCCAAACAACCAAACACCTTAACCCCCACCCTCCCATATATGCAGATACAGGTGAATATATATATATATATATATATATATATATATATATATATATATATATATATATATATATATATATATATATATATATATATATATATATATATATATATATATATATATATATACACATACATACATGTAACTACACATACATACATGCACAGAGATTTGTACAGTAATATACATATGTAGTACGTGCACACAATATGGACCAGCCAGTATTCCTACAGTCATCACCTTACCAACTGGAAACTGTATGAGCCACCCATACGAATGACATTCATAGCCTGCAACATATACCCACAGAGATATCAAAGGGTATAACACCACACACAGGTGTGCATAAATTAATGTGAAAGCTTTATTTGTGTACTATGACAGTTGTATATGCCATGCCATATAGCTGTTTAGACACTGACATCTATATGAGCAGTGTAATGCAACTTTAAAACAGTTGTACTAAGACAGTAGTCTGGAAAGGTTGATATGTTGCTGTCCAGGCCAAGGCCTCCAAGTAGTACATTAGTACTGACAGACTGGGCCACAGCATACCAATCACCAGTATGCAGTGCAGATGTATAGGTCAACAGCCTTAATCTACACTCTGTACACAATCCCTAGGGGGGACAGACTCCAGTTGACACAATGGGATGTATCTGTTACATAACAAGGCATACCTGACACCATCACAATCACACTGTCAAACAGAACATCCCGTATGGTAGGAGGCAGTAGGCTTGCATTTAACCAAGGTGGATTGTATGGTAAAGTACATCAAGATACCTCAAGGCAGCCTATCCCAAATACCCACACATGTTGTAACAGCCTTGGTTAGTCATGGTGCACCCCCCTACACTCATTAATACTAGGCCATATACCTCTGTAACATACACTGGCCTCTGGAGTGCATTAGGGCACACATGTATTGTGTAGGTGAAACCCAAACATATATGGCCCCAACCCCCCCCCTAGTATGTGTGGGGGGCACAACAGCAGTGGAGTGATGGCAGGAATGACAGCATGACATACACCCAGCCCACTACATAACAACCCCTGACAGCATGTCATATGTGTGTAGCCTGATATGTAGTTGGAGGACAGAAGCTGGAACACAGGCACATATGTGTAAAACTGTTGTCATACAGTAAGCAAGATATGTATATGTGTACATATCTATATGGGTATATGTATACTTATTTATACATATATGTTCACCATATGTCCTGCACATGGAGTGGAGCTCTACCTCAGCCCCAATAGTCCCAACCCCTCAGTATATTTGTAGACTATTGCTACTGTAATAGGGAATGTCTTCACAGAAATGGTGTGTGTGGGAGCCCACATCTGCAGTTAACATGTGTGCCACTGGCTACTTACAGACATCCTACGGTCATCATAGTACAGTACCACTGCTGGCATAGTAACGCCTCTGTGGACTACAGCTGCGATATAGCCAATATATGTGGACAGTCTGACACACTCGGGTCAGTCCAGGGGTATACACAGAACCCCTTCATGCAATACATGTGGACCAAGCCTGTCAGTGTGGATGTTACCAGCCATGTAGATGGGTATAACACATACATACTGGTATATATTTGCCCCCATAGGTTATGCATTCATACACCCCTGTCTGTCCTGACACATAATAACCACTGGTACAGTGGTGCCATGGCCACATACTATCCGCTAGTTACTGACATACATCTGAACAGCATCCCACTGCTTTGTCTGACATACATGACTGTCATGGTGGCCAGGCAGCAGTACATTTGGCAAATATCTGGACATGACATCTCACTGGAGAAGTACAGTAAGCTGCTAGGCATGTAACAAAGCACAGTGCAGACTACAGGCAGACTGACTCAACACTGGGCTACATCTCCTATGTGGGAATACACATGTACCTGCATAGATAGCAGGCTCTACAGGCATGTCGCAACACAGAGTAACAGACACCTGTGTGAAAGTGCATAACCACAACCAATAACACAGCTACAGCCACATATGGTAAGCTAACGTACTATCACAGTATATGGACTATTTGATGTACACCATCCTCATATGAGCCACTCACACAACAACCCACATTTACTGGGCTGCTACACAGTGTGGTCCGATGGCTGTCTGTGGTTTGGGACAGGTGTGTGTTCGCCCCTACAAACATGTAACCTGATAGGGTGATATAAAGTGGAGCAGCATGTAACATCAGATAGAACAGGACCAAGAACAATGGCATCTACCACAGTCTCTACACAGGCTAAGGTACATATGCACTATACACTCACTGTCAACAATTACCATACTTACACATACCTCAGTACTGTACACACAGCCACAGAATGCCCAGGCTATGTCCTCAAATATAACCCCTACTATACATAACATGTGTAGCAGTCTGATATCTCACTGGCTTATCAGATATGCTGTCACTGAATATGGTGTACAGAACATATGCACCTCCTACTGCATGACATATGTACAAAGGTTGACAGGGTTGTGGCTGGAGGCACGAACACAGGCCCAATATTGACATGTCGCTGTGATGACCTCATACATTTCCTGTCGTAACAGGGTTTGATGCAACATATGTCCAATGAGGGATATGACATCAGTAACTCTCCCAGCTGTCACCATCTGCTGACTGCAATCCTCACACTACCTTCTGCAGTTGTGAGATAGGTGATCTGTAGGTAACACAAGGAACACAAGGCATCACACACTGCCCAGTCTGCAGATGACCCTACAGATGGGGATTCCTCATAAACATAGCACTGACATGACAAGTATTAAAACATGGAGGACAGCCATAACCACACACACCCTGCTAAACCAATAGTTCCCCAACTGCAGTATAGCAGCACTTACAGTCTGAAGTCAGGACAGGCACATTCCCCTCCTGTGTGTTGGCCTGTGTCCACGGTGTATGTTGTGAGAGGAAAGTCTCCAATCCATCTGTGATGCTGTTTGCCAAGCAACAGCTCTAGTTCCTGCTCACAGTGAATGACAAGGCCCAACACCAACAAGATGTTCCTAGATATTGGAGTGTGTTTCCATGCAATTGGCTATGGGAAAGTTACCACAGCTGTTCCACATGCAATCAGCTAGAGGAGGGCTGTAATCTGTGCAGAGGCCAACAGCTGATCATGAGCATCACTGACAATACACATGCTGCCTAAGCAAAGCAGATGTAAGTCTCCACATCCACCAGAGAGGGAGTGAGAGAGGCTGACAGAGGCAAAGCTAAGTCAGGGTGGGTTGGGAAAGTAAAAGGTGAGCCTGTTGGTGTCACACACCTACCTCCCAGGTGTCAAACATGTGGCTGACTATTTACTGTATCGCATCTGTTATCCCTGCATGGTGGATATTGTGATTTATGCTAGGGGCACCATATAAGAAAATTTACAAACACTCTCAATATTGGGTCCTGTTGTTACACACTCACAACCACCTCCACACAAGACATGAATGACATACATCAACACATTAAGACATACACACACCTGTCACATCTGGGATTAGAACCCCTACTTAGCTAGTTATTACACTACAGCACTATTCCATTGCAGGATGCACTACGGAGATTACTGGAATATTTTTTCCCCAAAGGTTTATTTAACAGTGAGTGCCATCAGCAGGACTGCCAAAGTAGAGTGAATGAATTGTAGTGAGTGTGACTAGCCAAACATGCATTGCTCTCTACACAGGCATAGGAACAAACACAAATGCATCCATAACTCCCATGTATGAAAATAGAACCCCTACCAGAGTTTGATATTACACTACAACATTATGCTGTTATAGCATGCACCACAGAAATTGCTGGAGTACTCTTTCCCAAAAGGTGTACTTCACAGTGATTGACATCAGCAGGATTGGCAAAGTAGGGCATTTGAGTTATATTGAGTGTGGCTAACCTAAATTGTCCTAATTAGTCTGTATGCATTAACCGCTGTTCTGGCCAGAACAAAAATAACCTGCCTTTGCAGGTCATGAACCCAGGACCCTGTACATTACAGTCACAGTAATTAACCAGTCAGCCATCATAACAGTACATGGGATTGTGGTTCAACCAAAGTGATCCCACCATAGGCTAATCAAACTGAACATGTGAAAGGAATGTTTATACAGTTGCCCATAAGACATAAAAGACCTCTCAAAGGCCAACTCCATGCTACTCAAGGCAGAAGTGACAATGTTTGTGACACCCATGGAGACAGGAGCTCACAGTTCAACTGATGAATCCTGCACTAAGGCACTGTATGAGCACAGCCACTTGTGCATGATTCCTGACATCCCACATAGAACCACAATGCTCACCTCCCAAATAATCAAGCCAGTCTGGTGGTCTCCTGCTATTAACAGACTATACAACAGACGGTAGACACTGTTGAAGGAAAAAGGATAATCTAAGGATGCAAACAACTCCCTCACCAGCCCCAGTAAGACATTGAGATCCCTTATGGAATCCTCCAAAGCTGATTATGTATCCTCCAAAGCTGATTATGTAACTAGAATACATTTTCTGTACTGTTGTATGACTGGGCTAGATGATATGTTTGTGAATACAGCAAGGTTATGTATATCTGAGATGGCTTGGAGGTAAATCACTAGGGCTATGGTGTGCATGGTCCTTAGTTTGCGCCTAGCAGAGGTTGTTTATTTTATTGCTAGGCAGAACAAGGGCTAATGGATACAGAGTGATTAAGGCACTTTAAAGCATTTGTAAGCAGGTTTGCATGGAGGTAAGCACTGCAAAAGTCTGGTTACATTTTCTTATACTCAGCTGCTGAATTGCTTAACCTGTGTAGGCATTGCTTAGCTCTATGCAAACCCACGCAAACCTGCTTACAACTGCTTTAAAGTGCCTTAATCACTGTGTATCCAATGGGCCATGTCCTGCCCAGTAACAAAATAAACAGCTCTTGCAAGGCTCAAACCAAGGTCCCTGCACCCCATAGGCAAAGTGATTTACCACTAAGTCATGGCAGATACAAGGAAATGTAATGTTTGCAGAAACATATCATCCACTCCAGTCATGCAACAGTACAGAGAATGTATACCAACATCTAGATGTATGTGTGTGTACCTATATTAATATCTAAACAGATACAGCATATCTAGATATGTAGATATATATATATTGATTTCTAAAACTATATACATATCTATCAATATATATGCACATATATACATGCATATGCCTAAATCGACACATATATGTGTCTACACATATATGTCTACATATACACAGCACGTTACATATGTGTACACAGATATATATATCTATGTAGGTGTATACAGACATAGTTATACATATATAAGAGCAGATGTATAAATCTATATAGGTATATATGGCCATACATTTGTAGATAGCAATGGCAGATTAACAAATACACATATGTCCACATGCACCGTTAATGGGGTTGAGATGCCCCACACACTATACATCATGTACAAATAGGCATCATCCCCATAGCCAAACAAGTGGCTGACGTTGATGTCACATGTATTTGTATGGCTTTGCACCCCAGCCTCCCAGATAATTTACATCTGTTATCCCGGTATGTTGACATTGTGATATATAGTAGGGCCTCAGTAAAAGAAATAAGCAAAACTCCCTCCACATTGCCCACAGCTGTCACACCCAGCTCTACACAGAATGCGAGTTTCAAACACACACTTGTTACATGTGGGAGTTGAACCCCTACCTAATTAGTTTATTATACTACAGCACTACACAGTTATAGCACGTGCCATGGACATTACTGAAGTACTTCTTCCCAAAGGTGTATTTCACATTGAATGACATCAGCAGGATTACCAAAGAAGGCCATTTCAACTATACTGTGAGTGACTAGCCTAAAATGCATTGCTCCCTACACAGACAGTGAGACACACACAAAACATCCACAACTGACGTGTGGTTATAGAACCTCTGACCAAGGTCTATATCACACTACAGCATGGAGCTGTTATAGGACACACCACAGGGGTCACTAGAGAAAGCCTTCCCCAAAGGTGTATTTCACAATGAATGACATCAGCAGGATTGCCAAAGTAGGGCATTCGAAATGTACTGTGAGTGAGTAGCCTATAATGCATTCATCCATACACAGACAATGGAACACACACAAAACATCCAGAACTGCCATGGGTAGAGATGGAACCTTACCGCAGTTCTAGATCACACTACAACTGTACGCAGTTACAGGACTCGCTACAGAGATTACTAAGCTACAACCTTCCCAGAAGTGTATTTCTAGGTGGGTGACATCAGCAGCCTTGCCAAAGTTGAGCATATGAATTCTAAGGAGTGTGAGTACCCTAAAAAGCATTGATCTCTCCTTGGTGTAAGACAGACAGAGACACACGCGCACACACACACACACACACACACACACACACACACACACACACACACACACACACACACACACACACACACACACACACACACACACACACACAGTTTCCAAGTCTGAGGTTGGAACATCTACCTAACCACTTTATCACATGACAGCAGTATGCAGCTACAGGACGCGCTATGGAGATCACTGTGCTATAACATTCTCAGAGGTGTATTTCTAGGTGAGCGACATCAGCAGCCTTGCCAAAGTTGAGTATATGAGTTGTACGGATAACATTCCCAGAGGTGTATTTCTAGGTGAGCGACATCAGCAGCCTTGCCAAAGTTGAGTATATGAGTTGTACGGAGTGTGAGTAGCCTAAAAAGCATTGCTCTCTACTCAGTCAGACACACACACACACAGTTGCCAAGTCTGGGGTTAAAACACCTACCTAGCTACTTTATTACATAACAGATGTATGCAGTTACAGGATGCACTACAGGGATTACTAGGCTATTACTTTCCCAGAGTTTTATTGCCAGGTGAGTGACATCAGCAGCCTTGCCAAAGTTGAGTATATGAATTGTACGGAGTGTGAGTTGCCTAAAAAGTATTGCTTTCTACTCAGTCAGACACACACACAGATTAACACACCAACACACACACACACACACACACACACACACACACACACACACACACACACACACACACACACACACACACACACAGTTGCCAGGTCTGGGGTTAGAACACCTACCTGACTACTTTATCACACTACAGAAGTACACAGTTACAGGACATGCTACGAAGATGATTGGGCTATGATGTTCCCAGAGGTGTATTGCTAGGTGAGTGACATCAGCAGCCTTGCCAAAGGTGAGTATATGAATCACATGGAGTGTGAGTAGCCTAAAAAGCATTTCTGTCTACACAGTCAGAAACACGCACACAAACACACACTCACACAGTTTCCAAGTCTGGGGTTAGAACTACTACCTAACTAGTTTATCACTACAGCAGTACACAGTTATGGGATGCGCCACGGGGATTACCGAGCTACAGTTCTCCTAGAGGTGTATTTCACATTGGATGACCTCAGCAGGCCTGTCATGATACTGCTATGGGGAGGGTGGTGTGTGCATGGGCCATAACCCATTCATGTAGGGGTTGTCATGCCACATGCAGGCACACATGGGGTCATATGCCACAGGTATGTGTATACAGCTACTAGGTGACTACTTCCTTGTACAGTCATGTTGCACAGCTGGCACATGCACCATATAGTCTGTCATGCTGACAGATACTGGTGGCTAGTACCTGCAGTGAGTGACACCTGCACCTCATGTGTTTGGGGTCCTTTGGCTGTGTGCTGGGTGGGACAGGCCCAGATGGCTCCTTGTCATGGTCACCCTCTTCCACACATCTATGTCCATCTACCTTTGGCTTAATATAGTGTGTTGTCCTTACATATATGTCTGCATTCCCATCCACTGTGTCTGCAAGGCAGGAGTGGTGCATACTGACATGTGTCTGCAATAAGAACTGCAACTGCAAGATATGTCTGGTCCACTGGTGTTTGCAGACATGGCCTTCATGTGTTTAAGTGTGTGAGCATGCCCAGTATGACCTTTCAGTATGTTGTTGACTGACATTGCCTTCATTCATCTAAGTGTGTGAGCATGCCCAGTATGGCCATATATATTGCATGTGTGGATCAAGTCCAGGTAGTTTGTACTGTGGTGCTGACCTTTGTGTTGTACACCGACAAGTAGCATGCTGTGTCTGCAGGGTATACATTGGTCATTTGGCATTGACTGTTGTTACATTTCTGTATAGTGGGGAGAGTATCTAACTGTTTCTACATTTCTACACAGGGGTGGGGGGCACACCTGACTGTTACTATAAGTGTAAGTAGGATGGTGGGGCACACCTGACACATTTACTCATTTGCTAGGACTGTACTGGTATGTTGGGTACAATATTTCAGTCTGTGGACTTACCTATCATGCTGGCTGGAGGCATACCAGTGTACTACAGATCTTAGATTTCACTACCTACATATTAGTTTCTGACTTCCTAGACTTCACAACTTACATCCAACTGCCTGGCTTGCTGTAGTCTGTCTGTGTAGGCCTGGGGTAGGGGTTACCCATAGGGCTCATTCAGAGGCCATAGTACAGCATTTGTTTGTGTTTGTCTACACCTATCCTGTTGGCTGTGACTGTTGTTGGGTATATGCCCCCCCCCACAACTGGCATGTGTGAGTCACTTACCTTGTGGGTGTCCCAGTATTGAGGGTGGTGCTGCAGGGCTGCCTATGTCGGATGCACATGGCACACTCCCTATACATGGTTGAGCACAGGTAGTGTAATGTTTGGCATCCCTTTTACTGTATGTGTGAGCCGGAGAGAGATGTCATTCCCTGGGTCCCTACTGTGTCAGTGCATGTGCTATGCATTGCCTCTTTGCCAAGGCCAGGGCATACTGGGCACGCCTCCTTCTGCCTACTGGGGCAGGCTCAGGTTTTTCCTCCTCCGAGTCACTCTGTACCTGTGCAGGTCTTGGCACTGGTGGGGGGGCTGTGTGTCCCTGCCCCATGCTGTTCCTGTTGCAGCTGTTTCTGCAGGATAATATTGTGTAGCATGGCACATACAAGGACAATTTGGGCACATGGAGTTGGTGAGTACTGCAAGGCTCCACCGGATGTGTCCAGGCACCGGTACCATGCCTTGAACATCCCAAACACACGCTCTATTATGATTCATGTTTGCGCGTGTGCCTCATTATGGAGTTCTTGTTCGGGTGTGTGTGCATTTCTGATGGGTGTCATCAGCCATGGCTCTAGTGCGTACCCAGCATCCCCCACTAGGTGACTGTGTGGGATGTCCCCATTGGCAAATGTCTGGTACAGCTGCATCAGATGCCAGATGTGGGAATCGTGGTAGCTTCCACGGCAGCCAGCACACACATTCATTATTATGCCCTGGGCATCACACACAACCTGGCAGTTGATGGAGGGGAAGCCCTTGCAGTTGATGTAGACCCTACCCTACTCACCTGGTGGTATTTTAATGCATATGTGCATGCAGGCTATTGCACCCACTACCTCAGGGTATTCTGCTATTCAGTGGAAGAGACGCATATTGCTGGCCAACGCCTCACGGGTGATGGGGAAATATACGTGCTCACCGACATGTGCTGACATGGCATCCAGGAACTGGTGGAGTACCCTGGATGCTGATGCCTATGAAATCCCCATCATATCCCCAGTTGGCCTTTGAAAGGTATCTGTAGCTAGTATTCTTAGGCCTACACATACCTTGGTATCCACTGTGATGGGTTCCCCTCTGTTAGTTCTGTGTGTGAGGCGTGGCCGGCACAGTTGAGCAATTTAATGTAGGAGGTCCCTGTCCACCCTATAGTGCTCCACTATCTCCAGCTCATGTAGCCCCTGGTAGGTTACCTTGGGTCTGTACATTCTTCTCCATCTCCTCACTGTGGGTTGCTCAGCAGCATTCACATCCTCATCAACCTCAGCCTCTTGCACATGCTAGTTTATTATAGCAAATGCAGCCCCAAACATTTTTTCTCTTGCTTTCGTTTTGTACAATTTCCCCATCTGTATACACCAGTGGTGCAGAGTTTTTGGGAAAAACAAGGGGGACAGGTGTTTGCATAGTTTATAGTGGTGTGCTGGGCTGGGCTGCTGCCTGTGTAATTGGCTGTTTCTGATACATTTTACCTGTCAGCTAATCAAGTTCTGCTTGATTAACTTCCTACTGCTGTTTTCCTTTCCCATTGCCTCCTTGTTTAATCCTGTGTGCGCGCCACACAGAGTTCTCAAATGTGCACAGAGCTACTATTTCCTGGTTTAACTTACTTTTTCTTCCTGTAAAACCTGGTGTGCAGCGCGCATGCCCGATTACACTTTGTAAAGAGTGCTAGGCAGTTTGGACACAACTCTAGCTTAGCTGTGTTAAGCTAGGAGCAGTCCCGAGCCACAGGTCTCCAATCTGCTTACAGTATGTCTGACACCCCCCCATGACATCACCTATAGCCTAGTCTTGCACTCAGCTATTTATACTCTTACACTCTTGGGACCTGCCTCACACCCCGGGAATATCTGGGATTCACTAACCTTTCCCTCATTTGCATAGGATTGCCTACTAATGCATAGTTACATGTCCCACACTGAGCCTCCCCCCCTTAGCAACCACTACTCACTGGCCAAGTTGTCTTTTGCCTGGCATTGACTTGCATGGCAGAATACTGATTATTGTTAGAATGCTCATTTTCAGTTTATTTTATTATTTTCCCCCCGATCCCGTTTGCGCACCACTGCCCTATGCTTAAACAGCCGAGATCGGCGAAAAAAAATGTACTTGGTCATTGGCATGCTTCCTCAATAATATGCAGCCTTTATTTGGAGCTGTCTTAGCTCCATTTTGGAATTTGCAGAAATGTACTCGGCTACTAACCGAGTACATTTCTGCAGATTGCACTTGTCTTGTACGGACAATTGCAAGCTTCCTGGATTGCAATATCACCTCATTTACATGGATTTTTCCAGAAAATTAGGTGATTTGCATACCAGGGCTTAGTCCGTGCAAAATTAGTGCTGGAGCTCTTGTGCACGCCCCTGCCGGCTGTTCCTGAATAACATGGCAGACATATTGCCTGCATGAGCTACTGCACTCATCTTCATAGGTTCATAGGTTCATAGTTTGGTACTAGGCTATTGGCCCTAGGGCCTATACAAGCATAGCCATAACAATTCCCTGGATATTTCTTCCTACATTATTTACTACTCTGGACCCCTGTCTATCAGGGAGACTGACATGATCCCCAGGGTGAATTTCCTATCTCCCATCCAATCATCAAGGTTCCTTTTAAAGAGGGTCAAGGAGGCGCTCTGCATGACATGTATGGGCAGTCTATTCCAGTGTACGGGGAGTCTCTGGGTCAGGAACCTGATGACAAGGTTTAGATCCCTGGAGCGTGTGGCTCTGAGTGATTGGGATTTCTTTAAGTGGAGCATGTCCAACAGCTCAGGGTTTGACATGGCCTTGTATGTTAAGCAGAGATCACCTCTGAGTAGACGATATGCCACAGAGTATAGCTGGAGTTTTTTTAGACAGTCAGCATATGGCATCTTCTTTGGGCATGTGATTCTTTTAGTGAGGTATTTCTGTGGCCTTTCCAGCTATTGAAGATGTCTTGTGAGGTACATACCAAATGGGGCATTATACTCTATAATGGGTCTAATGAGAGATGAGTACAGTGAGACAATGACCTTTTTTCTGGATGAAAAGCCCTTAGTGATGAGGTGTGCCACATAGAAGAATTTCCTGACTGTTGTAGCGATGTGGTTATGGAAAGTGAGACCACTGTCCACCTGTGTCCCTAAGTCACTCCATCATACTTTCAATGTTTAGTGTACTGCCACCTATGTGGTAATTCATGGGTACATGTTTTTTTCCAAAGGGGATAACTATACATTTATTTGCATTGAGCTTGAGCCCATAGCTCTGGCAATAGGCAACTGTTTCTGTAAGGCCCTTTTGTAGAATATCCCAATCATTTGGGGATTCAATAATGTCTCCCAGTTTGCAGTCATCTGCAAACTTTGTTAGCCAGAGTCCCTTAGTGTTGGCCTGTACTGCAAAGAAGTAGATGCCAAACAAGAGTGGTCCCAGGACTGAACCCTGAGGTACTCCACTTGTCACTTGTCTGGAGCTGGATTTGGAGTCGGCTACTTTTACAGTCTGGGTTCTGTCAGTAAGCCAGTTGGCAACCCATCGAGTGATGTAGGGATTTATGCCCAGCTTAGTATGATTCCAGAGTGGGGGATGGTGTCAAAGGCCTTGGCAAGGTCCAGATAGGCTGTGTGGACCGCCTTACCTTGTCCACAGCTCTGGAGACTGATTCAAAGAAGTCAATCAGGTTCAGGAGACAAGATTGGCCTTTTACAAACCCAAACTGGGTGGGGTCCAGTGTTTGAAGGTTGCCAATGTCTTTGTTTATAAGTTCCATGATAATGCGTTCCATGCCCTTGCAGATTAGGCTCATCAGACTGATGGGATGGTAGTTCCCGGGATCCAAGGTGGATCCCCCTTGTGGAGTGGGATAACTGTAGCTGTGCACCACTCAGTGGGTACGAAGCCTGAGGTGAGGCTATGATTAAACATGACACTTAGGTTAGGTGCCACTTCATTTTGTAGTTCATGTAGTACACAGCCTAGGATGTCATCTGGTCCCATGGATGCTGTATTCTTAGCTTTGGAGAGTGCGGTTTCAACCTTTGTGGCCGTGATTACCGGAATTTGGCAATATTTTGCTATTGAGATGGATCCTTTAGGGGGGTGAGAGCGGGGTGAAGTTGGCACTACATCGATCTGCCAGGATATTGGCAATATCCTTGGGATCAGTATATTTAATGCCATTCTGTTGAAGCTCAGAGCAGATCTGAGCATTGCCATTTAGATTCTTGACATAACTATAGAATGCCTTGTGGTTGTCTTTGTGCAGGCTTTTGAGAATCCGTGGGAGCCTGTTGTCTTATCTTACAGACTTGAACATTTCAGATCTTGAGAAATGGTCCCTGTTAGTGGTGTAACAACTGCTGATGAGGTAGACAGTTTGACTGTCTGTTGTTTATATGTGCAGTATTACTGCAGCTGGTCTTACATTTATATTTTTAAATTTGCAGTTGATTGGTATGTTTCTGTGTAATGTTGCAATACTTTAAAAATCACACAAGTGATGACAACGCCTTGTGCTTTGAGTACGGATTTCTCTAAATACTTACATGGCAACTTTTCTTTGTATTTTTTTTATATTTAGTAACTTCATTTTGAATATTAATGTTTATGTATTTCCTTTTTTAAAATCACATTTTAAATTTAATCTGCTCTTAATCACAGTTCTATTTAACTGTCATGGCTTCATTAATCATCACATTAGTCACTCTACTGTATTTAATATATAATGTATAATTAATATGAGATAATATAGCATAGCATAATACAATAAAATGTAGTTCATGGTTCATAATGAACAGAAAGACTGAAGAAAAAAAAACAGTCCGAGATACCAGCAAGTCAAAAATCCATGAATTTTGTAGCATAGTGCAACTGTAGTTTCTTTTTAAATCAATAATTATTTAAACAGCTTCGGAGAAGCCCAGATAGTGGTTCCGTTTCTCAATGGCCCCGGTGAGAAATATTAAATACTGCACCTTTTTTTATGCGTACTTCTTCTCTGTCTGAGTCTTTTTGTAGCACAAAGCTTTCAAAAACATAGCCAGCCAAGGCAGAGTTATCATCTCTGTGCTTTTAGTGCTTAAGTGCAAACTTAAAGAAACTAAGCTTTGTAGGTTATTGTTTTTTTAAACCAGCTTTTTAGTAAAGATGATCTATATTCTCCACAATCTAACAACTAGTCCCTAAGTATATGGGAACCAAAGAACATTACTCTGGTTTTGATTTCATTGCACTGATGATCACATTTATTAGGACTTTGGTTTTATCGTACTGTATGATGAAATCCATATTTTTAGCCAAATTTGAAAATGTTTTCTATACGCTGTTTAAAAGATGGACAGCTATCAATTAGAATTCCTAAATATTTGACACAGCACTATTTTCTACAAGATTTCATAGGTTCATAGGTTCATAGGTTCATACTAGGCTATCTGCCCTAGGGCATTTACAAGCCTAGACAGAGTGTGTTTGGCTTTCGCCACCCATTTAAAAATGAATTTTGCTATGCCCTTTTTCGAGGTTAGTATACTGTGCATCTGTCTAACAGTGACACAGAAGTGATACCCGGAGTAAATCTATGATCTCCCATCCACTCATCAAGATTCCTCTTGAAGAGAGTCAATGAGGGACTCTGCCTAACCTGGACTGGGATTTTATTCCAGAGTGAAGGGAACCTCTGGGTTATGAATCTGTCCCTCCAGCATGTCCTATTTATTTCAGTGCTGAGGTTCAAGTCTCTCGAGCGCGTAGCTCGATGGGATTTGGATTTTCTGAGGTGCAGTATGTCCATTAATTCCGGGTTGGACATGGCTTTATACGTCAGGCACAGATCGCCTCTGAGCAGGCGGTATGCCACTGAGTAGAGCCGGAGTTTCTTTAACCAGGCAGCATATGGCATCTGTTTGAGCCCTTTGATCCTCTTGGTGAGGTACTTTTGGGGTCTTTCCAGTTGCTGCAGGTGTCTGGTAAGGTACATCCCAAAAGGGGCATTGTACTCAATTATGGGCCTGATGAGGGATGAGTAAAGAGGCACAATGACCTCCCCTGATCTAGATGTGAATCCCTTCATGATTAGGTGGGTAGCAGTTGCTTGGGTGTCTGCTTTGGAGGTCTCTGTTGCTTAGGCAGATTTTCATTTAGAGCCTCTGAGTATGTTTTTGTGTGTTTATGTGCTTGGTTTGCTGTTGTGGTAGGTCTATGTGAGACTGGAATTGTAGTGAGTGTGGTTTCCTTCTCCTCCTTTCTGGTTATGCCAGTACTGAGTTGAGAGAGCTTAGCCTCCAGTTTGGCTATATGGTTGCATCTCTCACATGTGTTGGAATTTGTTGGGAGGAGGAGAGGGTTGTCTGTGTACATGAGGCAATTGTAACATTGCCTCAAGATCCCCAGATTCACCAGCTGGACCAGAGAGGAGATTGACAACTGACCTTTGGACATGCTAGAATAGTCTTGGGAATTCCTTCATAATTGAAAAAAGGGCCAATGGGGAACAAGGTACTCAAGGGGAGTTTGTGAGGGTGTAGTGCTTTTAATTTTTTAGTGCTGACTTATATAATTGCTTTAGTGAGCAAGTGCCAGGCTTTAGAGTAGGAATAGGGTGTTTATTATGAGAACTAGATCAGTTTTAAGGGAAAAAGTGAAGAGCAGACTTTGTGGAGCCGAGAATGGTTTAAAGCCAATTAAGCGGCATTGCCTGATGCTGCGCTATGTGCAAAATCACGCAAAGCCGCACTAAAGCGGGTTTTATACAGGGGGGACTTGAAAGAGCTAGAAATTGGCCCAAAATGGCCAATAGACTACCGGATTCTTGTGCTGGGAACACTCCTCCAGGGATAGATAGGCTGCTCTAAGCTCTCCACTGCCACTGGTGAACAAAGAAGCCTCCCTTTATCCAAGAAAGGAAATGGGCAACACAGGAACTTTCCAAAAGTCCAGAATACAGCAAAGCTTGTATTTGGACTACTCTAGGTCAGGAAAGACGGGAAACAAGGATAATTTTTTTTTCTTTTTTTGCAACAAACCGCAGGAAAATGCAATAAATATGTAACACAGGCTAGCACACTTGAGTGTGTAGCTTCAACAGGTAAATGCAACAAACAGGGCAAACTTTAAAATTACAGGTGCAAAAACAACTTTAAACAGTTTAAAACAGTTCAAGAAGCAGAAATACTTGCAGTTTAGCTAGATCGGACAGTCGCCCAGGTAGTAGCAGCAAAAAAAAAAACACTTTTATCAGGTTAGCAGTCACTCTTTTAGCCTCTCTGCTGCTAGCACCACTCTGCAGGACCACGAGGAGCTTGGCTGAGTAGTAACAAGCGCAAAAACTGTGCCAAAGCAGGTTTTATACAGGGGGACTTGAAAGAGCATGAAATTGGCCCAAAACGGCCAATAGACTACCAGATTCTTGTGCTGGGAACACTCCTCCAGGGATAGATAGGCTGCTCTAAGCTCCCCACTGCCACTGGTGAACAAAGAAGCCTCCCTTTATCCAAGAAAGGAAATGGGCAACACAGGAACTTTTCAAAAGTCCAAAATACAGCAAAGCCTGTATTTGGACTACTCTAGGTCAGGAAAGATGGGAAACAAGGATAATTTTTTTTTTTTGCAGCAAACAGCAGGAAAATGCAATAAATATGTAACACAGGCTAGCGCATTTGAGTGTGTAGCCTCAACAGGTAAATGCAACAAACAGGACAAACTTTAAAAGTGCAGGTGCAAAAACAACTTTAAACAGTTTAAAACAATTCAAGAATGCAGAAATACTTGCAGTTTAGCTAGATTGGACAGTCACCCAGGTAGTAGCAGGAAAACGCTTTTATCAGGTTAGCAGTCGCTATTTTAGCCTCTCCGCTGCTAGCACCACTCTGCAGGACCATGAGGAGCTTGGCTGAGTAGTAACAAGTGCAAAAAACGCGCCAAAGCGGGTTTTATACAGGGGGACTTGAAAGAGCTAGAAATTGGCCCAAAATGGCCAATAGACTACCAGATTCTTGTGCTGGGAACACTCCTCCAGGGATAGATAGGCTGCTCTAAGTTCCCCACTGCCACTGGTGAACAAAGAAGCCTCCCTTTATCCAAGAAAGGAAATGGGCAACACAGGAACTTTCCAAAAGTCCAGAATACAGCAAAGCCTGTATTTGGACTACTCTAGGTCAGGAAAGATGGGAAACAAGGATAATTTTTTTTTTTCTTTTTTGCAACAAATAGCAGGAAAATGCAATAAATATGTAACACAGGCTAGCACACTTGAGTGTATAGCCTCAACAGGTAAATGCAACAAACAGGACAAACTTTAAATTACAAGCGCAAAAGCGCGCTAAAGTTGGCTTTAAAGCAGGGGGTTAGAAAGAGATAGGAAATGGCCCAAAACAGCCAATAAGCTACAAGTTACTGGGCTGGAACCACTCCTCAAGGGACAGATAGGCTGCTCAGAGCTCCCCACTCTCACTGGTGAACAAAGAAGCTTCCTCCTATCCAAATAAGGATATGGGCAACACAGGAACTATGACACAGCCCAGAGATCAGCAATACCTGAAGACTGGACTATTCTAGTTCAGTAAAGGCAGGAAACAAGGATATATATATATATTTTTTAAGTAGCAGAAATTAGGTACAGAAACACAGTAAATGCTTTAATTCAGCTAGTGCACTTGAGTGTGTAGCCTACCAGTTGCCTGTATCACTCTGCAGGACACCACGAGGAGCTGTGCGGAGTTGTATACAATAACAAACTTTTTAAATCACAGATTCGCTAAGAAAAAAAAAACTGGCATTTTAGGCAGAATTAGTTAAGACAGCAAGAAAAGCAGAAAACTGATACTTAATCACTCCAAAGTCACTCTTTTGTCTCTCTGCTGCTGTAGACTCTGCAGAACACCTGGAAGGCACTTGCTGAGCGGAATACAAGCGTAAAAACTGTGCAAATGAGGTTTTTATAGCAGGGAAGTGAAAGAGATAGAAATTATCCCAAAATGGCCAATTCACTACTAACTTCTGGGCTGAAACCACTCCTCCAGGGACGGATTGGCTGCACAAAGCTCCCCTCTCTCACAGGTGAACAGAGAAACTTCCTTCTATCCAAGTAAGGTAATGGCAACACAGAAACTTGTAACACAGCCCTGGATTCAGCAATAACCTGAAAACTGGACTATACTAGTTCAGAAAGGTGGGAAACAAGTATATCATTTTTTTTTCAGAAAATAGAACAGATACAATCAAAATTAGCCCAAAAAGGCCAATAAACTACCAACTTCTGGGCTGAAACCACTCCTCCAGGGACAGATAGCCTGCTCAAAGCTCCCCTCTCTCACAGGTGAACAGAGAAACTTCCTTCTATCCAAGTAAGGTATGGCAACACAGAAACTTGTAACACAACCCTGGATTCAGCAATAACATGAAAACTGGACTATACTAGTTCAGAAAGGCGAGAAAGAAGTATATATATATATATATATATATATATATATATTTTTTTTTTTCCAGAAAATAGAGCAGATACAATCAAAACAACACTTTACCCAATTGACCAGTTAAAAAGCTTAAAACTGAGCTCTGTTCCAGCAGTCTTCAATCACACAAGTTCTAACTGCACAGTCCTGCCACTAGGGTACAGAGAAACCTTCTCCAAAAAAGACGGCCTGGGTCAGTGCACAATTCATACAAACAAAGCTAGATCCAGCCGGCCTGAATCTAGTCTATGCTACAGAAAACAAGGCGTACCAATTTCAGAAAGAAACAGTTCAAGTAAGCATGCGCAATAAGCCTTTAACCAGAAATTCCCAGCTCAGAAGGGCAGAATCTAGCCTCTCCTCCCACAAGAGTGCAGACCACAAACCTTCTTAATGTAAAATAACTGGCCTGAAGCCCAAGTCCTTAACCTAGAACTAATACACTTTTAGAATAACAGACACTGAGCCTTCAATCAGCAGTTCCCAACTTAGAAGGATTTATGCTACCTGTCCTGCCACAACAGTGTAGACCACAAACCTTCCTAATGTAAAACAACTGGTTTGAAGCCCAAGTGCTTAAACCGAGGGCCTTAGAATAACAGTTACAATTTAATCAGGCTACTAACAAGCAGTAATAAAGGCAGCAGAATAAATTTAATTGAGTACTTTTAAAAAAGGCAAAAGCAAAATAAGGTAATAAATTAGGAAGAAACACAAATACAGTAAGGTAGTTAAAGTGCAAAAAAAAATAAATATATTTTTTTTGAGATGGAGGAAACAGAGCCGATTAAGATACTATAGGGGAATGCCCTTCCCAAGTGCTCTCTCTGTACACTGCAGAGGAGATGGGACTGGTAAGAGTACCCAAAATCAAAATATGATCTCACTGTACTCAGTTGAGTGAGTGAATGAGATGGGTCCAGGAGGAGTGTGCAAAAAGAGATTTACAGCAGGGGTGGGCAATTTCAAAGCCACCAAGATTAACACCACAACAAGAAACACGGAGGGTGGGTGGGGAACTACTGCAGAGATTCAGAGACACACACAATATTTACTGAATCCAAGACACACAATATTTACTCACTCAAATCTTAAATAAGTGCAGAAAATATACTTAAATCAGCTTATGTCCAGTTGATATATGCAGACAAGTCTCAGTAGCCAGCAACTCGATTTAAAATGATTACTAGAAATGTAACCAACACAGATTTTAATGTTAGCAGAAACCCCCAAGCTAATTAACACTAACAAAGGAATTTCAAAGCAGTCTAACAACTTTCAGGGAGCTCAGATGGCTAACTGCAGAGATTCAGAGACACACACAATATTTAATTAATCCAAGACAGACAATATTTACTCACTCAAATCTTAAATAAGTGCAGAAAATATACTTAAATCAGCTTATGTCCAGTTGATATATGCAGACAAGTCTCAGTAGCCAGCAACTCGTTTTAAAATGATTACTAGAAATGTAACCAACACAGATTTTAATGTTAGCAGAAACCCCCAAGCTAATTAACACTAACAAAGGAATTTCAAAGCAGTCTAACAACTTTCAGTGAGCTCAGATGGCTAACTGCAGAGATTCAGAGACACACACAATATTTACTGAATCCAAGACACACAATATTTACTCACTCAAATCTTAAATAAGTGCAGAAAATATACTTAAATCAGCTTATGTCCAGTTGATATATGCAGACAAGTCTCAGTAGCCAGCAACTCGATTTAAAATGGATAGCATCAGTCTTACACTTCCAGACGGACATGTATTTATGCCTACTGCTATTCATGCTGACACTATTAGTTAAGACCAAGGTAGGTAATTTCCATACTACTGATTGAAGATTTAATGTGTCACCAGAATTACTTACAATGTGGTCAAGATTTATATCTATTTATTTATCATTTAGCTATTTAATTTTGTTAACTGTGTAGAGCATTGAACCAAATGAACCATTTTCTGGCAAGCAAGGATATATAATATAGCAATAATGCCCAGCAGGGTGTGTGTTTAAGTGTAATTAACTCCCGCCCAGGGGTGTTATAAGGCCCTACGCCGCAGGCATTAATTACACATTAACACACACACATCCTGGAGGGCATTATTGTACTTAGAAAATGGGCTTTCTGTAAAATTGTTGTATTTTGCTTACTTATATATATATTTTTATCACTTTTTATTTTTTAGTGTATTTTTGATGTAAAAGTTTTTCCGCCTAATGTTTCAAACTTGCTGTATAATATGTTAATGGTGTTGGAGGAAGCATTTTACAGCCAAAATATAACATTTAAAAAATAGGTTATTTACTTTCCCCAGGATTTACTAATCTTCCGTGTAAGACTATATTAGTCTTACACAGAAGCGCCAGTCTAAGAGTATGATGGCAGTGCGCCATGCATATTAATGAGGGCGCGCTGCCTCAACTCTAAAGCTTACATGGAGCGTAGTCGAGTGTAGGGGGTGTGTCGGACTGCCGAGCAGTTCAAAAATCCACGCCCCTGCAATGAAGAAATGCCGCAATGTCAAGTTACATGAGCAAGTCCGCTCACATGTGCACAATGTAACACTACACTCCCCCATATGTTAAGCAACTGACAAAATTAAAAATAGAAAGATTTTTTTATTTTTTTTATTTCATCCAACATAGCTGCCCATATTTGCACGTGTTTGCATGGGTTTGCCCATTGCTTAGCTACAGTTAGCAGTTTAGACACCAGAAGCGGATAATAAGAAAAATATATGCAAATTAAGCAAAATAGCGATAGCGTAGTGGTTAGTGCCTTCGCACAAAGAAGAGGCATTCCCAGTTCAAGTCCCACTACTGCACGTTCCATTTTCTGTTGGAAATCTGTATACAAAAATATTTCCTGACATTTTTATGTTTAAGTTTTGTAAAAAGCATTGAAAAGTTAAATGTAGTAGTGAACAAATTATATATATATATATATATATGAAGGTGAAATGGTTATGCATTCTGAGGCATGAGTACCCTATTTTAAGCAATATAAAGTACCGTTAAGCACATTTTACCAGTCTGAGCATTTTTAAATCCAATTGCTCGTAGCTGCGCACCACGTTAACCAGCGCAATGTCTGCACACGTAGCTGCACACCGCACTAACAAGCGCAATCACAACATATTTGCGTGTAGCTGCACACTGAGCTAACCAGCGGAATGTCAGGCAATGTCGAGCAACGTCGAGCAACATTGGGCAACATTGGGCAAAGTCGGGCAAAGTTGAGCAAAGTCGGTTAAACATGGCCACACCTCCTTTACTGTACCTTAACCAGTCAGGTCTGCCCAGTAGGAAAATAAAAAGCAATGCCAGGGCTTGAACTCTGGATACTGAGCACTATAATCACAGTAATTAACCACTAAGCCATGACAGCATTTCAGAAACATGCACTTTCAACAGACACATATCTATCAAAGGAATTTTAAACATTGCCAACATCAGCTAAGCAGGTGTACCTACAGCTGAGTTTTTTCAAAACTGGCCAATCACAAATAAGTGCAGGAAATGAGGCATATTTAAGCTCCACAGGTGGGAATACTTGCTATAACTGGTTGTAGCTTCCTTCTTCAGTCTGCATGGCTGGTGTTAGAGAAGGCACTCGATTTAGAGTGCAACGCTGGGGCATTGAGGAGTCCAAAGTAATAGTTTGGCTCCTTGTCCACAATCATGAGGAAAGACTCCTGCCGGACCAGTACCAGGGTACCCAATATAAAACGGAGGCCTGGAACAGTCTTGCTCATGATCTCACCAGTGCCACTGGTGTTCCTCGGACTGGTGAGTAGGTCAGGCACCATTATTCTGACCTGAAGCGATGTAGGGAGGATCAATTGGACCAGTGGATCCAGGAATCCCATGTGATGCCTAATGCCCCAGTACTGAGTAAGTAGCCATTGTATTAAGTATTTAAGAATTGCTATTCTTGTCTATATTATGGTTAGGTATGTCTCAATATCACTGCATTTACTTCATAGCTGCAGGTGTCTGGGCTATGAATCAGCAAACCCATGAAGATAGGCTGCAAAGGCTGTGTCATCAGGCAGGTTAGTAATTATTCTGCATGTACTGTTATATAAAATAAATGAGAGAGCCTTCAAAAAATGTTTTAACCCAATAAATAAAGGTATAATAATCCTTTAATAAATGTATAATTCCTGGAGTGAGTCTGTGTCATTTTCTTTGATATGTTGCTGTACTGTTGCAGTCTACAAATAGTAGTGTTGTATTAAGCAGTGTCAACCTACACTTGGGTAGGCCCATATAACGTGGATGAAGGGAGTGCCAGTAGCTTTTATGCATATTTACAGCCCTCAATTGTTGGTTTATGCCCAGCATGTACAGGTTAATCTGGCACATGAGTAGCTTGGTATTGTGTTCCCCAGAAATGTCAATTTGCTGCCAGAAATGAAGGGAGCTGTTAACATATAACTGATACTTCCCCTGAACATATCTAGATAATAATTATAAGAAAGTAGAGCTGTCAGTGTACCATCTTAGCAGTAGTGTTTGTGAGCAACTCTCAAAATATGTAGCAGTAACATCTGCATCCTGGACAGTTTGTATGTAAGATACAGCTCATGTATATAATAATCTAGCAAAATCCAATTGCACAATATAAGGACATTGGGTAGTGTAATAATACATGTAAGGGACATATAACTACAGTTAATAGGAATGTAGTGAAAACTAGAAGGATATATAAGTTGTTAATTGAGCTATCTTTTTCCACCCTACTGTATGTGCATAAAAATGCAATTCCACACCTCAATCGGCATGTCTAATCTCAAAACATTTGTTGGTACATATGTCCTAGTGGTTTATAACTATTTGCATTTATTTCTATGAATGTGGCCTGTTAAAATACCACAGTATTGGTGGCCTGTTGCCATCAGTTCACTGTGCATGCTGTTGTAATGTCCACTATTGTTCTATATTTGCATGTGTTATGCTTGCTTTTCAACTGTTGAAAATCTGGTGTGTTGGGTTAATGGGGATACTTCTGCATGCTGTTATAACTAATTGGCAATGCTGTTGACTGTCACTAACCAATATATTTATTAAACTCTCCAAATTATAGTTCGTATGGGAAACCCAGTCCCAGCGGACCCACCTGTCCCACCTCAGCTGGCCATGGCACCTGGCACCAGCAGATCCGGTGCCCAGCCTGGGACCTCCTCCTCCATTGGCCCTGTGCCACCTTCGGGTGGAAGCGCTGCAGGGGATGGGGCTCGGCCCCCCAATGCAAGTGTGGGCAGAGGAGGGCCACCTATCACCCTTCAAACAGTCTGGTCTGTGTTGCATAGAGAGATAGAATGTTCTGCTGCAGAACCTCTACGCCAGCTTGAGGCTTGAGTGGCACTACTCCTGGGTCAGCCTGCCCCTCCTACATAGCCCCCAGCACAGCCACCCTCTGGGCCATGAAGGTGCAGTAGTGACTGCCCATGTGTGGGGATCTCAGTCCCACTTTTTCCATCTGGGGGCTCATGGGCTTGCGATTTCCAAACATCCCTCCCCATCAAAGGTGTTCACCCACCACATGTGTCATATACTGCCCCTGTATGCATCTTGTTTGTCTTGTCTGTTTACCTCCCCAACCTACCTCCCCAAATATACCTACTTCCCCTACCCCTCATTCCACTCTCACCTGAAAAAAAAAAGGGCAATCTGCTCCCAAAAAAAAATTACGCCCCATACATAGCTGCCCATTTTGCACACATGTCCACTGGACACATGAAATGTTATTTAATTGGCATTACAACATACTTTGTTGTCCTCACCCCTCTCTCAGAGGTTGAAGGTTTCATATCTACCTCCAAATTTATTGCATATGCACAGCTGTTGCTGTTGAAGAAATGGGCAGCTATGGACCTTCCCTACACCCGTCCTGCCATCCCGAGCTATTTCCCATACTGGCTTTCCCTCTTTTTGCCCCTTTTTCACCACTTTCCTATCTCCCCATTTTTCTTTTCTTTCAAAGAAATGAGTGTGGGGGTTAGCGGGAGTAAGCACTATTAAGCAGTAGTTAGCGGGTTTGCACGAGTTTGCGCTTGTTTGTGCTTGGCTAAGCAATGCGCAAACCCACGCAAACCCACTTACAACTGCTTAAAAGTGCCGTAGTCACTCTGTATATGAGGGCCCTTGTTCTGCTCAGGAGCAAAATAAAACAACTCTGTCAGTCTCGAACTCCGGACCTTGCATGCACTACACAACATGAAGTACCACTAAGCCATGGTAGATATACATCAAGTTGGTGCTTAAATAAATATATCATGCATCAGAAAAAGTGAATGTAAAAGAAAAATAGGAATACCATACCACACAACTTGCTCTGTGGATGTTGACCAACAGTTGTTGTGGGATTACATTATATGACTGTGATAAGAGAAGCAGCCATTCTAGCAGCAAATAATGTTACACCATCACTTCACAACCCCACACAGTATCACAGCAGGACAAACACTGGCATATCTGTTTAGGGCAGAGGCCATACCTCCCAACTGTCCCTAATTTTCAGGGATGTCCCTGATTTTGAAACAAATTTTATCTCTGTCCCTCTGAATCCCTCCGAAAACTACTGACTTTGGCCAGAAAGGTGATGAATTACACTTAATAAATAATGACAATAATTAAGAGTTAGACACTTCTTTTACTTCAGAAAAGATGTATTAATTCATATTCTCTGATTCTCTCAATGTCTCAACTTAATGGCACTAATATTTTAAAGGTGCCCCTGACTGTCCCTGACTTGTTCTTTACTTTTCCCTGAGTCTGTTCAAATATGTACCTGAGTGGTTGAGAGGTCTGGCAGAGGCAGAAACACAGAAGCATATCAGCCTTTCTGCTGTTACACACTGTGCAAATAGCTTTGGGAGGAGTTTTGGAAGCATACCCTTATGTAGGAATACAACATTGAAATACAAATGGATGTAGCCATGTACTGGTAGCAACCAACTGTAAGAATGCCATTGCTCTATTGCTGAAATGACCTGTGTGGTGCACAGACAAAACATAACAGGCTATTCTCTGGCTATCATGTGGATATGTTCATGTGCTAGTACTAAGCTGACTGCCCTTGCAAGTCATTTTAAGCCTTGCCAATTATCCCTTGTGAGACTCAAACCCTGCACCTTATGTTTCTAAGGCAAACACCTTAACCATTAGGCCACCCTCCCACAGTTGGGAGTTACGCAGACAGACTACTTGCCTTGATAAACTAACATGTACACAGAAACCCTGTAAGTCCAGCAAGATAAAATCCACACAATCGTACTTACGATCTCTGTACTTCTGCAACCCTACCCAAATGTAGAATATACTTGTGTGTGCAGGGTCTACCAAGGATGTAGGTAAGCATACTCACAGTACTGAAATGTGTCCAGTTTTTCTGTGCAGCTTGTGCTAATGTCAACACTAAAAAGCACAAACTGTTTAGAACTGAGTAAATGAATATTCACAGTATAGCAATTCACAAACAGTTCTTGTGACAAAGGAATACATCTCAATAACTAGCTTTGCATGGTAGTTAATTGTAACAGTTGAAAAGAAAGTACATCTTTCCATGTATCTTGGGGTAGCATTTTGAGGGGTGAGTACATTTCTACACTGACAAGTGGGTACTGGAAGCAGCAACATTAGGTCTGAGTACAAAATATAAATCTCTGGCTACACCCCTGGCTTCTGATATAAGAACTACACCAACCTTCTGTATTAAACAATGATGTCCACAGCAAACAAGGATGATCTCCATCTTGGAAAGCTGAAAGGGCCACACCTACATGAGTTAGCAATTTATAGTACTGGGTTGCTATGACAGTGATTACTGCAATTACTACACAGCAGGCTGCATGCAATTAGCAGATGGTGGCCACTAATTGGTGCAGAGGCCATCACATGCTCATGTACAAATTCCTACAAAAGCAGGCTGCAATCTCTGCCAACAAACTCAATCACTCTATTGCAGAGACTGACAGAGAGAGAGAGCGACAGAGAGAGCGAGAGAGAGAAAAAAGGAAAAAGAAAAAGAAATATTACCAAATCATACAAAGGAAAGGTATGTGACACATATGTATTTACTGGAATGCAGTAGATGTTATTGAAGAACAGTCTACATAATGTGAACCATTCATATGTGGCAGCAGTACTTCTTTACGCACAGATGTTCTGCTTAACTACTTCTATGAAGAATACTGTGTGTACCTGTGGGCAGTGGGACATACCTGTGAAATGTGCAGCTCAGCATTAAATGTCAAAGAGCTGATCCATGTTATCTGTGTTCTGTACAGTAGTGTGGCCAATGGCTGTTGGGGGGATTAGCGCTGACATTATATAAACATGGATGTGACAGAACAACACATGCATGATAGTCATATTAAAGTGTAGCTCAGCATTGGCAACTGCTGTAGCATTCTAGTATACTTATCTAGCATCTCTTGCCATATATACCCCCTCTAATGTAAGTGTGTGTTCATATGTGACACCTGTTTGTGTTGTAGCAAGGCCCAACAGTTCAGCTGTGATTTCCAGGGACTTACAACAGTGTGGACCTTGTGTGTGTATGCCACACACATACGGAGAAATATATATGTGTCATATATATTTACATCTGTATATGCACATAGAGCAGGGGACATATTGCAACTGTTTGTGAAAGGGGGAGATATATATGTTGGTGAAGGTTAGTATGCGCATATTTGTATGTAGGTTTTAGTGTGTGACAAACAAGACAGCATACAGTGCTGTATATGACATGTGGTGGTTAAGCACTGTTGGTGGTTTGTTCAATTTGCAATGTTGAAGCCAGTAAGGCCTGCTAAAGCTACCTGGGCTGTGAACACCTTCAATGCATTTGTCCCAAGACTGCGATTTTATTACATTACTGTACACCTTACATCCTTTGTATAATTGATATTCTCACTATGAAAGGTGAAATATATATGTGCCTACATATATATGTATATGTAAAATAATGGATGTGTATATGTATATATACACACACACACACACACACACATATATATATATATATATATATGTATGTATGTATATATATATATATATATATATATATATATATATATGTATAGTTATATATACTCATACACACCTACATCTACTTGTTGCAATAGATTCTCTGTACTGTTGACTGACCGTGATGGTCAATATGTTTGTGAATACATCAAAGATCTGTATCTGTGGGATAGCTTAGTGGGAAACTGTTTATGTCATGGTATTATGGGTCCTTGCTTTGATCCTAGCAAAAGCTGTGTATTCTGTTGCTAGGCAGAGCAAGTGCTATTGCATACAGTGTGATTACGTCCCTTGGTTTAAACTAGGGTGTGTCATTGGTGGCTAAAGTGCTACATCTATGATTATTGATTGGTACCGATGTTGAATGCAAATCCTGTGTGTACTGTAGTACTACTTGAAGCTCTGGGCCTGTACAGCAAAGTATGGTATATGTCCACATTGCTTGCATTCACTGTTTTGTGTGGTCCCTGTATTCATCACAGATTAAATTTCTCAAGATTAAGGTTGTGTAAGTACTGACACACAGTACTGTATAGTACACACTGAAAGCTTATCTGGGTTGTCATACCTTTGTGTCCTGTAATTATGTCTGATGTGTGTGTGGGTATGTCTGTAACATGTCCTTTGACATATGTGTGGTAAAACATATAACTGCATATCTAGCAACATTCACAGTGTACTACAGCAGTATGCGACCTATATTCCCAATTGTGCACATATTTTGGCCACGGGTTTGCCATTAACAAGCTGTGTGGTATAATAGTAATACATTTACTGGGCCTTTCACTGATTGTGATGGATGATATATTTCTTTGCACATCAGCTTGATGTATATCTGCTGTGGCTAGGTGGTGCATCGTGTTGCATACAGTCTGCCAGGTACTCTTGTATAGTCTTATATAGTGATTTTATTTTGTTGCTGTGCAGAACATGGTTCATTAGACAGAGAGTGAGCAAGGCACTTTCAAGCAGTTGTGGGGCGAGCAGTGATAAGTGGCAGTTACAGTGTTTCACTCTCGGTTAGCTTATAGGTTGCTATATATGGCAGTTCGGTGATATCTGTACTGTATAATGTTAAATGTGCCATATGAATTGCTCAGACATATTTTTGTATTTATGTCTTCCAGAGATCATGGCCCATCACAGGAACCCCAGTCACAGTAGTGCTGAAGATGATATCATTACTAGTAGTATGATTCAGCACTACAGTCTCATGTTCTCATGAACCAGCCAAGACCAGCAGGAGCATACTGCAATGTGGCAAGATGTTGTCCACAGGGTAAATGAGGTAGGCCTGCATAACCGGACATATGAGCAGGTACACCACTACTGCAGTGATCTTCTCAGACATGTCCGTCAGTGTGTTGCTGATGTGCGTAGACAACAGCTTGCAACAGGAGGTGGTGTTAATATCCACCCCCCTCACCAGAGTGGAGGAGCTGCTCCTGAGCTGGGTGGCACCTGCCCAACAACAACAGCAGCAGACATACACCATGATGGAGGTTGGAGCCACCCAGCAAGCACACATGGAGCATGCAGGTAACATGGCATATCTGTAGACTACTGTTATCTGTATTGGTAGATCATGCATATGTGAGATGGGGAGTGTGTCGTTCAAAGATGTGGAGCCTGTTGTTGTGCAATACTGATCATGTGGAACATAATCTGTAGCCCTGTGAATGTAAACTGTTGTTGTACTGTAAGATTGCAAACACACAGTAGCAATGCCACAGTTGTGGCCACTGACAAACTGTCTTATCTCTATGTAGGTCCCTCTGGGGTGACATCAAGGCAGTGGACAGATGCTAGTGAGTGTGTTCTACATTTATTATTGTAAATAAAAAGTGCATGTCATAGTTAAGGTGTAGGCCATGTACACATGTAACACACCTACCCATAATGCATGCTGTGCATGTTTGGTGTAAGAGCATGCATATCTCACTAATGTGATTAGCTGCCTCAAATACATGCAATAGCCATACCATCTCAAACAAATGTGGCTAGACTATAGTGACCATTGGATAGGCACAGCTGATACTCAACATTCACATAACATACACATCTATGTCATACACAGATCATTTTAACATGCTAGAAATAAAGGATTCCCAAACCCTCTGTAAAGACACAATCCAGTATCCAAAATCTCATCCACACATTACACATAATATACCTGAGGGGTAGAGGCCTATCATGGGGCATTTAAACACTCTGCAACACACTACACATTCATGTCAGGAAATGCTCCTTATTGGCCTCCTTACAAACCCATGTAACAACTGGTTGTGCAATGGTGAATGTAGCCAATGTAGTACAGTTCCAGCACAGCATGATTAGTGCTGGTTTGTGAAACATTTGTAGCCTTGAGTGACCACATGATGCTTCATGATGATGGCCTATGGTACTATACCCTATCCAGTTATTGTAACCACAGTACTACACATAGCTTTCATTGTTATACACCTTAATGTTGTGTGTGTGCACACATATGCACCTCTAAACAATATGCATACCAATCACCATTTGCACAACTGACACATATATGTCTTGTGATTCTATTGAGTGGCTAGGTCATATGACACACATTGGGTATGTGTAGTGTTTAAATATGCAGTTGTGTTTTAGCATGCCATGTCATGGATGAGACTGGCATGTCCGCAGTATGATCTATGCTCACCATAAGTACAGTACATTGGGTATGTGGCCGAATGGCATTCCATCAATTATCCATGCACCACTGATGATGTTGTGTGAATACTCATCATGCATGTGCTAAAAATGTGTCCACAATTATTTGCTAAAGACACAGAGGCTGTAATCAGCATTGGATACCTATTTGACACACAGATACACATCCAGCAATGTATATACACCTGTGAGTTATGGTGCACAGTACATTACAGGGTTATGAATACCTGCACAGCAATGTTGTGTCCATGTATGCATTGTGTTCGAGGGCGAGGCCCATCACCTAATAACAAAACACATGTATCAAAGCCATGTATACTGTTAGTAACAAGGACTGTTTACACTTGCACTGCATGCTGTTGAGCAACACATGTCCTGCATGCTGACATGTGTGGTATGACTGTTTTGCTTGTGATACTGTACCCAACCATCACCTGCTATTGTGTATGTTCTGAGATTGCTGGTGTTGTGTGTGTCTGCTTTAGGGAGGAGTGTATTTTTGTGTGTGTGCATGTGTGCATGTGTGCATGTGCGCATGTGTGCATGTGCATGTGTGCATGTGCGCATGTGTGCATGTGTGCATGTGTGCATGTGGTCTGAAGTCATGTTCAGGTCTTAAAGTGTGTTTCCTGTTTTCCTCTCACAGGTGCCGAGGTGGGGCTGGTTCAGTACAGCAGGGAACCTGATGTCACTGAGACAGACAATGATGATGAGGATAGGTGTGTTGAGGCACAGGCAGGTTTGTCAGGGTCTGTTGTTGGGCCACCAATTGACAGTACACAAGTCTCCACCCCATCCATGCACACATTCATACTGCCTGTACATCCATCATCACCATTGCCCTTAGCTGAGGGACAATGTACGGTTGGCACTGGCCAGGACAGTGTGGTATCTATGGCACATGTATCAGGACACAGCAGCCATAGCCAGATGTCTGGAATGGTACCACATAGGCAGATGCCCAGGGGTTCTTGTCAGAACACTGCTGGTCATCATGCCCCTGGCAGATGTGCCACACCTCTTTCTACCACACGCATGTTCCAGGCTGTCATGGAGGCACAGACACAAATGGAGCGGTACACCAGACAGGAACTAAGGGCACAGAGGGCTCATAACATCTCTGTAAATTACAGTATCCGTGACCTAGCAGGTGCCATATGTAACTGCACTGAGGTCATTGATAGACGTTGGGGTGAGACATTGGATGTCCTCCACAATGTCATGTCCATGTGTCAGGACAGTGCAGGATGGTTGAGACATTGACGTGGATGTATGCCAGCAACATCAGCAGCTGGAGGTCACCGTGGACATCCAGCAAGTCAGAGCCTCTCCCGTAGTGCCAGTACCAGCCCTAGCAATGTTGAGAAGGCTGTCCATAGACCGTCCTAGCAGACCACGTGCACATGGCTCTGGCCAGTCCAAGCAGGGACCTGGATCCAGTGGACATATGTCAACCTCTTCAGATAGTACCCAATCTGGATTAGTACCTGATACTGTCTGTAGCACCCCTGCCAGGCACAGGTTCCATATCCATGGCCAGAGACAGTGATCTGTAAAGCCTGCCAGGTACAGTCTTTAGCTGTCTCACAAATCCCCATATATGGCAGCCACATGGTGGAACTGTGTGCATGCAGACACCCACACATAAACCAGAAACCTAGGGCAAACACATACCCGCACACATTACATCAACATTGGCCCATAACAGTACTCATGGCCCTCACACACACACTCACACACACATGTCGATTGTATGGCTCAGTGTAGGTCTCTGGCAAACCAACAACACACCCTGTGCATATGATGAAACCTGTGCCACCTCCTGTCATCTGTAACATTGATGCAGGAACAGGCTAACATGGTGCTGATGCACAGGGTGACTTTAATAAAGTATAGTAAGGGTTGGATGTGTAGCATGTTGTCAGCAGTAAAGTGTAATGATATCCATGAAGGTGTAGCTGAGTAGACATGATGCATTAAAGCTGTAATTAGCAAGGTTGTATTGTTTTCACCAGTGTTTATTCCAATAGTGTTTTGTTTGCCCATGTGCCACTTGGCTGATGTGTGTAGTTGTGTCAGCATGCGTTATACAGTGGACAGTAAGTGTGGGGTGTGTGCAACACAGGTTTGCAGATGTCCATTTGTGAACATGGTGGAGGTGCACTGTCTACATGTACATGCATATTGGACACATGGGCAGGGTGACATGCCCTGTTAACACTCCATAGTTTCTATTGGTGACCAGTATGCATTGTACTACACACATTTTGGAACTTGTGTACGCATGTGTGTGTATGACACGGGTTGGCACTGTGCTGTGGGTGATGCTGTTGTTGCTATCTGTCATTGGTTTGCATTACTAAGGTTAACACTGTCCCAGCTGCATAATCCTTTAGTAATGCACACTGTTCACCTACAGGGTTGCATGGAACGTGCTATCACAAACACAAGAAATTCTCACTTATACAGTAAAAGTGCATTAGTCTCATGGACCCCTGTCATAAACTAAATATATAATAGAAGGTGTGAAGTTGTACCAAAAAAGAGTTACATACCAAGAAGGGATAACCTCTCTGGTCAGTATCATTGGGAAAATACAATCCCTCAATAAACATACAAACCAAGCTTCAAAATGCAAAATGGCAAGGATTCCAAAGACAACACTAAAGCTGTCTTTAGTGTTGTTTATAATCTACAGGGAAATCTCAGATCAGACACAGTTAATGTAAATGGTCACAAAGTACACTTATCTGACTGACATTACCAATTCCTTTTCAGGCAGTTTGAATGCGGATTTCACCACCCTGTCTTTAAACAAGGGCCACATTTCCCGACCTGAAGAATGTAAAACCTGATGATTCACAGATATTCTAGTTAAAACATCTCTTTACCAAAGTTCAAACCACAGTGGCAATGGTACTGGACAGTGTCCCTGGCTGTGTCATACACAAGCTGACATATGAAGTCGCCACTCACCTAAACACTCTGTCCAGATGCAGCCTCTATACAGGTTACATACTTGTGGAATGATGCACTGTAATGGTGTTCACAGTCCACAAGGGTTGAGCTACAATGTCTTCTTCTTCTTCTCCTTTTGGATGCTCCATTAGGGGTCGCAACAGTAGATCATCTGTTTCCATTTCTTCCTGCCCTCTGCATCTTGTGCTGTCACACCATCCACCTGCATGTCCTCTCTCACCACAGCCATAAACCTCATCTTAGGCATTCCTCTTTTCCTGTTACCTGGCGGCTTCATCCTTAGCATCTATTTCACAATATACTCTGCATCCCTCCTCAGCACATGTACAAGCCAACTTAATCCTGCCTATCTGGCATGGTCTACTAACCTTCAAGACTGGCCTGACCCTCTAATATACTTATTCTTAAACCTGTCCACCCTCATCACACCCAGTGCAAATGTTAACATACATTGATTAAGGGTAGAACTACAACAGATCCTGGAAACTCTCACCCTATAAGCCAGACAAATGTTATCTGGAAGGCTATGGAGCACAGCATTATGGAACTCATTAACAGAGACATTATGAACCTGCAAACACTGTACCATACCCACTTAGGTTCTCTAAAGGCCAGATCATGGCTCCTACACCTAGTAGACTTCAAGCCAGTTAACAAGGCTATAGGTGAGGGAGGGGGGGTCAATACAGCCAAGCTATAGCTCACCAGCAATTCATACCCATCACACATTCTGGTATTATACATAACCTCAACAGACTGACCATAAACAATTGTTAGATGATGGCTTGACAACCGATGCACAGATGTAGGACACACAGTAACATTTGTGGCCTCCATTTACTAGTCTATGCCAGTAACAAGTGGTATTCACCTGCACTCAGTCCTGGGACCACTCCTGTTTGGCATATATCTTTCTTATGTACAAGCAAACACAGTAGGGATATGTCTGCCCACATCTGATGAAAATGCATCCTGTGGGCTATACTTTATTCCCCAGATGACACACACATCCTCCAAAAGGTTATGATAAAGACAGATACCTGGTGTCAAACTCATGCTGGAAAGCTATAAGCCAAAGAAAGCATAGTTATCCACTTTTAGAAAACAAAGTATCCCCAGAGTACCACATAGGTAGTAGCCCCCAAAATGTGGAACAGGTACTAATGTATACATAGAGCCATGTGTTTAGTCATCTCTCCTTTGATAATCACATTACCAAAGAGTTTTGGAAATCCCTCTGTGGAGCACATAAGCAATAAAGGGTTTGCATGCAGATCCACATAGGTTGTTGCACACCTATAGTGATTAGTCATCTTTGCCAGACTTTGCTTGCTTTGGAACAGGTTTCAAATATACCTCAAGCATAAACCCTCACTCACACTCTTCAGTAGAAACCGTGATGAATGGATGTGAAACAGAAGACATAGCCCAGGGATCACTGCAGTCACTAAGCTTGTCACAAGCATACAGAAGTGACCTAAGGTCTGGAAAGTGCCAGCATGCTCTGGCAAAGATAACAGATGCATTCATGGAGAAAGCAGAGTACCCACCTATGAAATAATTGGGGTCACATGTATGTATATGGATTTGCCCCACAGCTACCTTACATGTGTAATGCACATACAGTTGTCATTGTGATGTGTCATACACTAGAAAAATCAAAGCCCACTCCACATTGACCAATGGTGTCATACACCTGGAACACACACACAGTCAGCAAGGGCAAGATTCAAACTCTTTTCTAACTACATTATGATAATGCAGTAGTATGCATTTACATGACGCGCTATACACATTATTGGGATTTCAGCTTTCCACAGGTATATTTGTAGGATGGTGACATCATCAGACTTGACAAAGATGAGTATACCACTTTTAAGGGGTGTGAGTAGTCTCCAAAAAGGCTACTCTTCCCCAGGTAGACACACACAGTTGGCAAGTGCAAGATCCAACCCCCTACCTAACTATATTATGATACTACAGCAGTACACATTTACATGACGTGCTATACACATTACTGGGATTTTTCTTTTCCATTGGTATATTTGTAGGATGGTGACATCATCAGACTTGACAAAGATGAGTGCACCACTTTTAAGGGGTGTGAGTAGTCCCCAAAAAGGCTGCTTCTCCCAGGGAGACACACACACTGTTGGCAAGTGCAGATTCTAACCCCTACCTAGCTACATTATGATACTACAGCAGTACGCATTTACATGATAGGCTATACACATTACTAGGATTGTTCCTTTCCACAGGTATATTTGTAGGATGGTGACATCATCAGACTTGACAAAGATGAGTATACCACTTTTAAGGGGTTGTGAGTAGTCTCCAAAAATGTTGCATTTCCCCAGGGAGACACACACATTATCATAGATCACAAGTGCAGGAATTGAACCCCTACCTAACTACATTATGATATTGTAGCAGTATGCATTTACATGACACGCTATACACATTACTGGGATTTATTTTTTCCACAGGTATATTTGTAGGATGGTGGCATCATCAAACTTGACAAAGATGAGCATGCCACTTTTAAGGGGTGTGAGTAGTCTCCAAAAAAGACACACACATAGTTGGCAAGTGCTGGATTTAACCCCTTCCTAATGATACTACAGCTGTATGCATTTGCACGATGCGCTATACACATTATTGGGATTTTACCTTTCCACAGGTATATTTCTAGGATGGTGACATCATCAGACTTGACAAAGATGAGTATACCACTTTTAAGGGGTGTGAGTAGTCTCCAACAAGGTTGCTCCTCCACAGGGAAACACACACCCACACACACAGTTGGTAAGTGCAGGATGCGAACCCCTGCTTAACTACATTATGGTACTGTAGCAGTACGCATTTACACAATGAGCTATACACATTACTGGAATTGCATTTTTCCACAGGTATATTTGTAGGCTGGTGACATCATCAGACTTGACAAAGATGAGTATACCACTTTTAAGGGGTATGAGTAGTCTCCAAAAAGGTTGCTCTTTCCCCAGGGACAGACACACACACACACACACACACACACACACACACACACACACACACACACACACACACACACACACACACACACACACACACAGTTGGCAAGTGCGGTGTTCTTAATCCAAACTAAGTACATCTTTACACTTCAGCAAGCAATACGGAGTTACAGGGTGCAATACAGACATTACTTGCTGACAGTTTGCCCAAAGGTTTTTTTCACATTTGCTAACCTCAGCAGGCTTATCATACTAGGTGTATTGTGAGTGTATTGTATGCATAGGCCATGACCATATCAAATATGGGTTGATGCACCACAGGCTGGCACACACAGGGTCAAACCGGTGGCTAAGCTCTGTCAACCCAATACTGGACAATACAGTCAGGAGGAGTAGAGTCATACAACCACAACACCAACTGTCTCACATAGACCTACAATATAAACACCAGCAAAACACACACATAAATACACATTACCATACTCGGAGAATACAAATGTTAATCTGAAAAAGAGAGAGTGTCCTCCTAAGCAGACAAGCAAGCAACATGCACCTCCAAGCACATGCCAGAAAACACATAATACACCAAAGCAGTGTGCCTTACAACAGGCCCTAAGGCAAAACAACATACCCAACACACTAGTAATAGGTGACTTCATTGTCAGGCACATAGATGTTCCACTCACTTGGCTGGACAAGGGGAAGGTTACTGTCAGTTGTCTGTCAGGTGCTATGATCTGCCACATAACACAAGCACTTACATCATTCCAGAACAGGTACATATATAACGGGTTCTTTGTACATGTCAGTGTGAATGATCTGAGACATACCTCCCAGGACAACATGACAAGAGATATATATTAGCTCTATGATCATGTAGCCCAGGCTGGTATGACCCTGACCTTGAGTAGCATATTACCTTCACCTACATGATACTGCAATATAACAGACAGATGATAAACTTCAACAATTGGCTGAGCTTCTGGTGTCATTCAAAGGGGATCCAGTCTCTGTCTGCCTGTGATGACATGATAGACAAGCCTCATTGCTTCGCTACAGATGGTTTGCACCTGTCACCCCTATGCTTCTGAATACTGGCCAAGGCTCTTGCTATCCTCATATTACCTTTTTTAGGCAAGGCTCAAAGGTTCATAGGTTCATAGGTTCATAGGTAGGTACTAGGCTATCAGCCCTGGGGCCTATACAAGCCCAGCCAAAAAGGTACCCTGGCTTTTGCCACCCAAGAAATATATTTTCCTGTGCCACTGTCGAGCAGAGACACAGAAGTGATCCCCAGGGTGAATTTCCTATTTCCCATCCAATCATCAAGATTTTTCTTGAAGAGTGCTAATGAGGAGCTTTGTTTGATATAGATAGGTAGTTTATTCTGGAGTATGGGAAGTCTCTGGGACAGGAATCTATCCCTCCAGCACGTCCTGTTTATTGCTGTGCTAAGGTTTAATTCACTGGAGTATGTGGCTCTAAGAGATGTGGTTTTCTTGAGGTGGAGCAAGTCCATTAATTCCGTGTTGGACATGGCCTTATACATCAGGCATTGATCACCTCTGAGCAGGCAGTAAGCAACCGAGTAGAGCTGGAGTTTCTTTAGTCGAGCTGCATAGGGCATCTCTTTGAGGCCCATGATCCTCTTGGTGATGTACTTCTGTGGTCTTACCAGCTGTTGCATGTGCCAATTAAGGTACATACCAAATGGGGCATTGTACTGTATTATGGGTCTAATGAGTGATGAGTAGAGGGGCACAATGACCTCTCTTGGTCTAGAGGTGAACCCTTTTGTGATTAGGTGGGCTACATAGAAGCAATTTCTAACCACTTTGGCAATGTGATTATCAAAGGAGAGGTTACTATCTACCTGGGTCCCCAGGTCCCTAATTACATTTTCTGTACCTAGTGGATTACCACCTATGTGGTAATTTGTGGGCACTTTGATTTTCCAAAGGGGATGACTATGCATGTTTTGGCATTCAGCTTGAGGTCATGGTTTTGACACCAGGTATCTGTCTCTGTAAGACCGTTCTGGAGGATGTCTGTGTCAGCCGGAGAGTCGATTATGGCCCCCAGTTTTCAGTCATCTGCGAACTTGGTCAGCCATAGTCCTCCCGCGCTTGCCTGTACCTCAGAGAAGTATATACTGAACAGGAGGGGATGCCACTTGTGACTGGTTTAGAGTCAGACATGGCACCCGCAACTCTGACTATGTGTGTTCTATCCATGAGCCAGTTGGTCAACCATCTCATGACATAGGGGTTAATGTTCAAGCTGGTAAGCTTGTCTATGATGCCAGAGTGGGGAATGGTGTCAAAGGCCTTAGTGAGGTCCAGGTAGGCTGTGTGGACTACCTTCCCTTCATCTATGGCCTTGGTAACTGTTTCAAAGAAGTCAATTAGGTTTAGGAGGCAGGATCTGCCTTTAACAAAGCCGAGCTGGGTAGGGTCCATTATCTGGAGGTTCCCAATGTCTCTGTTTATGAGTTCCATGATAATTCGCTTCATAGCTTTGCAGACCAGGCTGGCCAGGCTTATAGGGCGATAGCTCCCAGTTTCTGTTGTGGCACCACCTTTGTGGAGTGGGATGACTGTTGCTGTACACCATTCTTTGGGTACATAGCCTGTGTTAAGGCTGAGTCTGAACAGTGAATTTAGGTGAGGGTTTAGTTCCTTTTGGAGCTCGTGTAAGATGTAGCCTGGGACACCATCCAGTCCCACTGATGCTGTGTTCTTAGCTTTGGAGAGGGCTGTTTTTACCTACATGTCCATCATGTCTGTGGCTCTGCATTCTTCTGGGATGGGCAGAGCCCTTTTGGGGGGGGGGGTGAAGTTTGCACTGAACTTGTCCGCCAGGATGTTGGCAATGTCAGTTGGTTCAGTGTATTTTTTGCCATTTTGCAGTAGCTCAGAGCATATCTGAGATTTGCCACCTAAATGTTTGATATAGCCAAAGAAGGCTTTGTGGTTATCTTTAGATTCCTTGGCAATTTTTCTTTAAAAACTGGCCTTGGATGATTTTATGAGTAATCGTAGTTTCTTGCTAATAATGATTAGTGATGCCGTTCCTTTTTGGAATTTTGCTCTATCATGTAGTAGTTTCCTCCTTCTGTTGTATAGCTTATTTATGGCCAAGGACCACCAGACTGGTTTCCTCTTTTTGGAGGAGTGAGTCTTGGTTTTACTTGGGATGGCTTGATCCATGCATCCCTGTAGATGCTCATAGAATGCACTTGTAAAGGATTCTGTGGATTGGATAGCATTATCCTGTAGCAAGGGGGCTTTGAAACTTTCCACTTCGGTCTTGAGAAGTGTGAAGTTTGCTTTTGAAAAGTTTTTCACAGTGGTTTCCTTGACTGGAGGTGGGGTCGGGATGTGGATGTCCAGTGTGATTACATTATGATCTGATCTAACCAGCGAGGGGTTTACCTCTGGTGTGGAACACTGATTCCCTCATGCTGGTGATGTGATCATCCAGTATGTTGTCACCTCTAGTGGGCATGGTGACCAGCTGTTCCAGGGCGTTTGAGTTTATAAACTCTAGGAAGCATTGGGCAAAGGAGTTTGTATTTGAGTAATTCTCCCAGTCAATGTTTCGGTAGTTGAAATCTCCTAATATCATGGTGTTTGGTAGGACCTTTATATTGTCCAGTGTTCTCAGGAATGCTGAGTGAGGGTCCTGAGACAAGGTAGGTGATCTGTTACAGGCTATGATCTGATAAGCAGCGTTGCCCACTTTTAGTTGCACTTGGATGGTCTCTGAGGCCTCGTGCTGTGCCACTAACCTGGAGGTGTGGGTATCCTTTATGAAAATGGATACACCTCCTCCTTTTGTATTTAAGTCCGGGTTTTGGGGCCGAAGCTCGGAGGGATTGGGATTTCTTTAACTGGAGCATATCCAACAGCTCTGTGTTTGACATAGCTTTGTACGTTAGGCAGAGATCACCTCTGAGTAGGCGATATGCGACAGAGTAAAGCTTGAGTGTTTTGAGACGGTCTGTGTAGGGCATGTATTTGAGGCCACTAATCCTCTTTGTGAGGTATTTCTACAGGCTTTCCAGTTGTTGTAGATGTCTTGTGAGGTACATACCAAAATGGGCGTTGTACTCTATAATGGATCTAATGAGTGATGTGTAGAGGGGAACAATAACCTAGTTTTTTCTGCATGAGAAACCTTTTGTGATGAGGTGTGCCACGTAGAAGGATTTCCTGACTACTGTGGCAATGTGATTATCAAAGGAGAGACTACTGTCCTCCTGTGTCCCAAGGTCTCTTATCACACTTTCAGTGTTAAGTATACTACCGCCTATGTCTTAGTTCATGGGTATAGAGTTTTTACCAAAGGGGTTGACAATGCACTTTTTGGCATTGAGCTTGAGGTCATGGCTTTGACACCAGGCATCTGTCTCAGTGAGGCCCTTTTATAGGATGTCCACATCATTAGTAGTTTCGACTATGGCTCCTAGTTTGCAGTCATCTTGGAACTTCATTAGCCAAAGACCTTTTGTGTTAGCCTGTACTTCAGGGAAGTAGATACCAAACAAGACAGGACACAGGACTGAACCCTGTTGTACTCCACTTGTCACTGGTCTGAAGTCGGATTTGGAGTCTGCTATTTTCATAGTATGGGTTCTGTCAGTGAGCCAGTTGGCAACCCATCTTGTGACATAGGGATTTATACCTAGTTTAGTGAGTTTATCTATAATTCCAGAGTGGGGGATGGTGTCAAAAGCCTTGTCAAGATCTAGATAGGCTGTGTGAACCACCTTTTGTGACTGCTTCAAAGAATTCTATTAGGTTTAGGAGACATGATCTGCCTTTTGCAAACCCGAACTGGTTGTGGTCCAGAGTCTGGAGATTACCAATGTCTTTGTTTATAAGTTCCATGATGATACGTTCCATGGCCTTGCAGACCAGGCTCATCAGGTTAATGGGGTGCTAGTTCCCCGGTTCCGTGGTAGCTCCCCCCTTGTGTAGTGGGATAACCGTCGCTGTGCACCATTCAGCAGGCACAAAGCCTGAGGTGAGGCTATGATTGAACATGGTACTTAGGTGTGATGCCAATTCATTCTGTAGTTCATGTAGAACGCAGCCTAGGATGTTATCTGGTCCCATGGATGCTGTGTTCCTGGCTTTGGAGAGTGGTTTTTACCTGTGCAGCTGTGATGACAGCAACTTCTCATTCTTCCGGTATAGAGATGGGCTCTTTCATGGGTGGGGGGGGGGGTAAAGTTAGCACTGATCCTATCTGCTAGGATGTTGGCAATATCAGTTGGGTCTGTATATTTAGTGCCATTGTGCTGTAACTCAGAGCAGAGCTGAGTGTTGCCATTGCAATTCTTGACATAGCTATAGAATGCTTTGTGATTGCCTTTAGAATCAGTGGAAATTTTATTTTCGCAACTAGCTTTGGAGGATTTTATCAGGGATCACAGCTTCTTACTGAGGCTGACCAGGGAGCTCCTCCACTCATGGGATTTTACCCTCTTTTGCAACATTTTCTTCCTTTTGTTGTGCAGTTTGTTTATGGCAGGGGACCACCAGATTGGCTTCCTTTTCTTGGAGGATAATGTCTTGGTTCTGTTTGGGATAGCACGATCCATGCACTCATGTAAGTGCTTATAAAGTGCAATTGTGTAGGATTCAGTAGTCGTAAATGTATTGTCCATCTGCATGGGTGTCCTGAAGTTCACCACTTCTGTCTTAAGAAGCATGAAGTTGGCTTTGGAGAAATATTTTAACATGGTTTCCTTAATGGGGGGTGGGGGCAGAATGTGGATATGTAGGGTAATTAGCTTATGGTCAGATTGGACCAATGAGGTGTTGACTTCAGGTGTGGAACACCGGTCACTCAGGACAAATCAAACCCCGTAACCGACACAAATAACCACAGAGTGAGCTAAATGCTACTCATTGCCTCCAAACGCACACACTCATGGCACTTCTCAGTATGGAGAATATTGATATCTGTGTAGTAACAGAAACCTAGTTCAAGGTTCCAGAGAGCACACCAGCACAACCAGGATACTACTCATTCCATACCTTCCAGCATCAGAACCTGGATCATAGCACATAGGGTGGGGATGTATCCATATTCATCAAGGATACCTACACCTCTCTCTACATCCTCTCTACAGGATATGTACCCATAGAATGTTGAACAGCAATGTTCTTCCCACTCCACAGGGGTGGGGCCACAAAAGACCCTTTGCATTCATGCTCTATGAGCCTGACGAGTCTGATCTCCAAGGCAATGGAGCCAATCATAATGGAAGTCAACAATAAAGACATTGGGAACCTTCTCACAATTGAGCACACCCAGTTTGGCTTCGTTAAATGCAGATCACGCCTCCTGAACTGGGTGTATTTCTTTGAGACAGTTACCCAGGCTACAGATGATTGAAATGAGCTTTGCACAGCCTACCTATACCTCGCTAAGGCCTTTGACACCATTCCCCACTCAGGTATCATAGATGAACTCACCAACCTGGGCATGAATCCATACATCACAAGATGGATTGCAAACTGGCTCACAGATAGATCCCACAAATTAAGAGTTGCTGGCTACATGTCAGACTCTACACCGGTAACAACTGGTGTCCCCCAGGGTTCAGTCCTGGGGTCCCTCCTGTTTGGTATAGACTTCTCAAAAGTACATGCCAACACAGGAGGGTTGTGGCTGACTACGTTTGCTGGGAACTGTAAAGTGTTTGCCATAATAGATTCCCCAGATGACACAAATATTCTCCAGAAGGGACTCTATGAGACAGATTTGTGGTGTCAGAATCATGGCCTCAAGCTCAATGTGGAAGAATGCATAGTAATCCCCTTTGGTGAAAACAAAGTATCCACAAACTACCACATATGTGTTACCCCCTAAAAACTGACAAGATAATAAGGGATCTGGGAACACAACTAGATAGTCATCTTTCCTTTGACAACCATGTTGCCAAAGTGATTAGGAAATTCTATGTGGCCCATCTAATCAACAAAGGGTTTGCATCAGGATCAAAAGAGGTATTGGTGGCCCTCTACTCTTAAGTCATCAGACCCATCATTGAGTACAATGCACCATTTTGGAAGTACTCGACTAAGCATATCCAGCAGCTGTGGAGACCACAGTGGTACCTCGCCAAGAGGATTACTGGCCTCAAACAGTTGTGTTATGCAACACAACTGGTAAAACTAAATCTGTTCTCCATTGTGTACCGCCTACTCAGAGGCACACTCTGCCTAACATACAGAGCCATGTCCAACACATAACTGTTGAACATGCTCCATCTACGGATAACAAAATTGAGCCACACTACACACTCCAGGGATATGAACCTCATCACAACAATGAATACAACATGCTGGTGGGATAGAGTACCACCCCAGACACTTGCCTTAGTGTGGAACAGAGTCCCAATATACATCAGACAGAGCCCCTCGCTGACACTCTTCAATAGGAACTTTGATGAGTGGATGGGAAACAGACAATTCACACCAGGCATCACATCAGCGGCTCCACTAGAAAGGGGCTTAGGGTATTAACTATTAGAACTAGGGCTTAGGAGACTACCCAATGGTGTGGTGAAAGCTGCACAACTTGCCTAGGCTAATATATGCCTTCGTGAACATAGTCTACTACATACCTATGAACCTATGTGACAGGTACATGTCTACAGATAGTAGATGTGTACTTCATTGTACAGTCATGTTGTACAGCAGGCACATGGACCACATACACTGTAATGCTTACAGATACTGGTGGCTGTTATGTAGAGTGGGTGAGATGTACACCTCATATCTTTTGTGCCATTGGGATGTGTGCTGGGTGGGACAGTCCTGGATGTCTCCCTGTCATGGTCACCCTCTTACACACATCTCTGCCCATCCATCTTTGGCTTATTATACTGTATTCCCCCTACATATATATAGGTACATAGGTAGGTAATAGGCTATCTGCTTGAAGGCATATATTAGTATGGCCAGAGTGTGCAGCTATCACCACCCATGGAGTTAGTTCCCTAGACCTCTGTGTAGTAGAGCTGATGAAGTGATCCATGGTATGACAGTTCAGTCTGTTCCAAAGCAAGGGAAGTCTGTGAGTTAGTAATGTATCCCTCCAACATGTTCTATTTATTGTTGTGATGATGATATCCCTAGAGCATGTGGCACAGTGAGCTTGGGTTTACTTCAGATAGCGCATGTACATCAGTTCTGCATTGGACATGGACCTGTCTGTTGGGCAGAGATCACCTGAGTAGACAGTATGCAGCAGAGTACATATTGAGTTAACTTCAGTCTTGTTGCATGGGGCAACTGTTTGAGGCCAGTAATCCTCTTGTTGAGGTACTTCAGTGGTCTTTCCAGCTGCTGAAGGTGTCCAGTCAGATTCATCGCAAGTGTGCCTTGATACTCTCTGATGGGTCTGATAACTGAAGAGTAGAGGTAACCTCCTTTGACCTACATGCAAAGACCTTGGTAGTTTGTGGGAACACATAGCATTATTTTCTAACCACTTTGTGAATGTGTTTCTGGAAGTAGAGATGACTATCCACATGTGTCCATAGATCCCTTATTATTACCTCCATATTTAGGGTGTTGGCACCTATGTGGTATTTGTATGACTGTAGCTCGAGGCCATAATTTTGACGCCACATCTTTCTGACTAAGACCCTCTTTAAGGATGTCTCTGTTGTCCCAAACATCGATTATAACAACCTTTTTGCAATCATCCACAAACTTTGCTAACCATAGCCTTCATGTGTTTGACTGTATTTCTGAAAAGTATACACCAGACAGGAGGGGTCCCAGGACTGAGCCATGGGTGACAGCAATTGTTACCAGCTTACAGTCCAACAGGGAGACCGCAATTCGTACTTTGTGGGATCTATCTGTGTGCCAGTTGGTAATCCATCAGATGACATACATGTTTATGCACAGGTTGTTGATTTTGTGGATACGACATGCGTGTGGGATGTTGGAAAAGGGATTTTCAATGTCTATGTAGGCCGTGTGTAGCTCATTTCATTGATGTATGTCCTGGGTAACTGCCTTGAAAACTGTCTAGCAGGTTTAGGAACCATGATCTGCCCCAGACCAAACCTAAATGGGTAGGATTGGGTGTTTGTAGGCTCCCAATAGCTCTGTTTATGAGTTCCATAATGATGGACTCCATGGCCTTGCAGATCAGGCTTATTAGGCTTATAAGACAATAGTTCCCATGGTCTGTTGTGCACCAACAATTGTGGAGTGTGCCAAATGTTGCTGTAACCCATTCAACAGTTTCATATCCTGTACAGAGGGTGAGTCTCAACAGACTGTTCAGGTGCAGGGTCTGTTTGTTTTGGAGTTCACATATGACACAGCCAGGGAAACCATGTCATCCCATAGACGCCGTGTTTTTAGGTTTGGATAGAGCTGTTTAACCACTGTATATGTGATTTCTGGGTTTTCACAATCTCCAGGTATGGTAATGGGCCCTTTTGTCAGTCAGAGGGGGGTAAATATGTATAAACCTGTCTGACAAGATGTTGGCAATGTCAGTCATGTACATGTATTCATTTACACTTTGCACTGACTCAGAACATATATGAGTTTACATTGATATTTATGACATAGCGAAAGAAAGCTTCATGGTCCTATATGGACTCTTTGGCAATATTTTTGCCAGAACATGGCTTGGATAATGTTAGGAGTGCTCATTGTTTCTTGATGATACTGATCGGAGATTTATTGATCTTTGGATTTTCACTTTCTTTGAACAACTTAAGTCCTTGTAGTACATAGTTTGATTATGACAGGGGCCCAATATATTATATGGGTCTGTTTTCATATCACTGTGTGCTCAAGGCAGGATTGGTGAATAATGACAAGTGTCTGGAGAAAGAACTGCAACTGCCAGATATGTGTGGCCGACTGCTGTACTCAGACATGGCCTGTGTGAATATGCCCAGTATGACCTTTCAGTATGTTGTTGACTGACATTTGCTTCGTTTGTTTAAGTGTGTGAGCATGCCCAGTATGACCTTTCAGTATGTTGCTGACTGAAATTTGCTAAATTTCTTTAAGTGTGTGAGCATGCCCACTATGGGCATATATACTATATGTGTGTGAAAAATCAAGTTGGTTTTTACTTCAGGACTCACCTTTGTGTTGTACATCGACAGGAAGCATGCTGTGCTTGCAGGGCTTCCATGAGTCAATTTGCATAGACTTATCAGCATTTCTACATACAGGGGGGACAGCTATTATTTGTACATTTCTACCCAGGGGGGGCACACCTGATTGTTACTGTGGGTGTACATAGGATGAGGGGTACACCTGGCACTTATACACATTTGCTAGGCCTGCACTGCTATGTCAGGTACTCCATTTCAGTCTGTACTGTTGCCTATCATACTGGCTTGAGGCATACCACTGTACTACAGACCTTAGCTTCCAATTACACGCATATTAGTTTGTGACTTCATAGCCTACCCAACCCACATCACACTGCCTGGTCTGCTGTTATCTGTCTGCATAGGCCTGGGGGGAGGTTACTCATATGCCTCTTCAGAGGGCATGATACAGCATTTGTTTGTGTTTGCGTTTGTCTACAATTGTTCTACTGGCTGTGACTGTTAGGTATGTGACCCCCCAACTGGTATGTGTGAGTGACATAAGTTGTGTCCATGCCAGTGAAATGCTGTCATGGCTTAGTGGTTCAGCGCTCTGACTATAGTGCACAGTATCCTGAGTTCGAGCCCTGTCACTGCTTTTTATTTTTCTGCTGGGCAGACCTGACTGGTTAAGGAACAGTAAAGCAGGTGTGTGTGTGTTTACCCAACTTTGCTCGACTTTGCCCAACATTGCCCAACTTTGCCCGATGTTGCCCAATGTTGCTCAACATTGTCCGACATTGCCCGAAGTTGCGCTGGTTAGTGTGGTGCGCAGCTACGAGCAATTCGATTTTAATATGCTCAATACTGGTAAAATTTGCTTAGCAGTGCTTTATATTGCTTAAAATAGGGCATTCATGCCTCAGGTGGTGCTGCAGGGTTGCCCATGTCAGATACACATAGTACACTCCCTATACATGTTTGAAAACAGGTAGTGTCAAGTTAGGCATCCCTTTTACTGTATGTGCGAGTCAGAGAGAGGTGTCATTTCCAGGGTTCCTACTGAGTCAGTGTATGTGCTATGCGTTGCCTCTTTGCCAAGGCCAGGGCATACTGGGCATGCCTCCTTCTGCCTACTGGGGCAGGCACAGGTTGTTCCTCCTCTGAGTCACGCTGTGCCTGTGCAGGCCTTGGCAATGGTGGGGGGCTGTTTAGCCCTGCCCCATGCTGTTCCTGCTGCAGCTGTTTCCACAGGATCATATTGTGTAGCATGGCACATACCATAACAATTTGGGTACATGTAGTTGGTGAGTATTGCAAGGCTCCACCAGATGTGTCCAGGCACTGGAACCGTGACTTGAGCATCCCAAACACATGCTCAATTATGTTCTTGTTTGTGTGTGTGCCTCATTATCGAGTTCTTGTTCAGGTGTGTGTGCATTTCTGATGGGTGTCATCAGCCACGGCTCCAGTGCGTATCCAGCATCCCCCACTAGGTGACCATCAGGGATGTCCCCATTGGCAAATCTCTTGTACAGCTGCATCAGATGTCAGATGTGGGAATCGTGATAGCTTCCAGGGCAGCCAGCACATACATTCATTATTATGCCCTGGGCATCACACACGACCTGGCAGTTGATGGAGGGGCAGCCCTTGTGGTTGATGTAGACCCTACCCCACTCACCGGGTGGTGCTTTAATGCATATGTGCATGCAGTCTATTGCACACACTACCTCAGGGTATTCTGCTATTTGGTGGACAAGACACATATTGCTGGCCAATGCCTCACAAGAATTGGGGAAATATATGTGGTCATCGACATGTGCTGACATGGCATCCAGGAACTGGTGGAGTACCCTGGATGCTGATGCCTGTGAAATCCACATCATATCACCAGTTGGTCTTTGGAAGGTACCTGTAGCTAGTATTCTTATGCCAACACATACCTTGGTATCCACTGGGATGGGTTCCTCTCTGTTGGTACTGTGTGAGAGGCATGGCCGGCACAGCTCAACAATTTGTTGCAGGAGGTCTCTGTCCACCCTATAGCACTCCACTATCTCCAGATCATGTAGCCCCTGGTAAGTTACCCTGGGTCTGTACACTCTTCTCTGTCTCCTCACTGTGGGTTGCTCAGCAGCATTCACAACATCACCACCCTCAGCACCTTACACATGTTGGTTTATGATAGCAAGAGCAGCCCCTAACATTTTGTCTGACTTAAGCTTTTTAAGCTTTCCCTCTTTGTAAACTGCAGTGTTGCAGAGTTCTTTGGAAAAAACAGGGGGGAATGCTGTTTGCAGAGTTTAAAGTGCTGGGCTGGGCTGGGATAGTCTGCTGCCTGTGTAATTGGCTGATTCTGATATATTTCATCTGGCAGCTCTGCTAGTTCTCCTTGGTTAACTTCCTACTACCGCTTTTCCTTCTTTTTCCCTTTCTGTTTCCGCCCAGGGCAGCGCCACGCAAACACACACACATGCCCGCACACGAGCACACAGGAGTGCACATGCTGTGTGCATGTTTGCAAGAAATTTCCGAACTTTTAACAGTGTGCACCTTTGGTTTCAGGTTTTCAAATAGGACAACTGTAGACACGCCTCTTGCAATCCTGAGCAAGTCAGGGCAAACACAAGCCACTGTGCTCCAATTAGCTTACAGCCTTTCTGACATACCCCCTCATGATGTCACCTATATTATACTCTACTACTCACCTACTCCTACACTTACACTCTTGGGACTTGGCTCACATGCTGGGGAAAATTGGGATTCACTATCCTTATTCTCATTTGCATAGGTTTGCCTACTAATACATGGTTACATCTCTCACACTGAGCTTCCCCCCTTAGCAACCACTACTCAGTAGCCATGTTGTCTTCAGCCTGCCATTCACCTGCATGACAGGATAAGCTTTTTAGTGAAAATGCCTATTTTTGGCTATTTTTAAATTATTTTCTTGTTTTTTAAAGCGCCGCATGTTTGTGCAGTGCTGCACTATGCTTAAACATCGGAGATCGGTGGAAAAAAGTTAGATTTTAATAATTTTAAACATTTATAAATGCCAATGGCCTTATAATTGGCCATTGGCATGCTTCCTCAACTGTATGCATCCTTTATTTGGAGCTGTCATAGCTCTCTTTAGCTATTTGCAGAACGGTACTCCGTTGCCAACAGAGTACATTTCTGCAGATAACACTAATCTTCCACGGACAGGTTAGTGTTTCCTGGATTGCAAATTTACCTCATTTGCATAGCTTTCAGCAGCAAATGAGGTAATCTGTATACCATGATGCTGTCTGTGCAAAAGTAGCTTTAGCAGCTCTCGTGCACGCCCCTTCTAGCTGTACCTGGATCACACGGCAGACATATTGCCGCCATGAGCTCCTACATTCTTCTTGCACTCCGTGCAAGCTTTTGTAAATTCGGTCCTTTATTTTTTGATCCCTTACTCCTAAATCATTTGGTTGGCAGTCACTGGAGATTGAAGTTACTATATAATGGCATACACCTGAGCTTCAGATGTCCTTTAGTTTAGCAGCTTTGTAATTTTATAAGAGTAATAATTAAGTTTCTAATTTACAGCCTTTGCTCCCCCTTTATTTTAGACTTTATCCAGATTTCTTCAGCTGAAAGATGTAGAGGTTTGTAAACCTCTTTACTGCTGCTGCTGCCAGGAGTAGTCATCTCATGCACTCTCAATCACACACATCTCTGCTTCAGAAAAAAATGCATACTAACAAAAACCCTGTTATCCTAGCAACTTTCTATGTTTATAAGAGCAATATTTAAAATCCATCCCGATTTTCAGCCCTTTCCCCATTATCCATTATTATTATGAAACAAAATACACTGACCCTTCTGACATTGCCAACATCTTGGCTGACAGGTTCAGTGCAAATCCCCCCCCCCTCACCACCTACAGGTCCTATTACCATTAGGGGGATTGCGTAAGTCCAATTATTACTGATACATTGGTTAACAAGGCTCTATCTAAAGCTAAAAACACTGCCTCCATGGGACCAGATGGTGTCCCAGGCTGTGTCATACGCGAGCTCCAAAAGGAATTAACCCTGCATCTTAATACCCTGTTCAGTCTCAGTCCCTCCACAGGATATGTGCCCATAGCATGGTGCACGGCAACGGTGGTCCCACTACACAAAGGTGGAGCCACAACTGACCCTGGGAACTACCGACCAATAAGCCTGACCAGTCTGATCTGTAAGGCTATGGAGCAAATCATTATGGAACTCATTAATGGAGAGATTGGGAAACTCCAGTCGCTGGACCCCACACAGTTCGGCTTCGTCAAGGGCAGATCATGCCTCCTGAACCTGGTGGGTTTCTTTGAGACAGTTACTCAGGCTATAGATAAGGGAAAGGAGGTTCACACGGCTTACCTTGACCTTGCTAAAGCATTTGACACCATTCCCCATTCATGTATTATTGATAAGCTCACCAGCCTGGGCATAAACTCTTACTTCACAAGATGGATCGCAAACTGGTTCTCAGACAGATCCCATAAAGTAAGAGTAGTGGGATCTATGTCCGAATCCAGATCAGTAACGAGTGGTGTGCCTCAGGGCTCTGTCCTGGGGCCTCTCCTGTTTGGCATATACTTCTCAGAAGTACAGGCAAGCACGGAAGGGCTGTGGTTGACTAAGTTTGCGGACGACTGCAAACTGGGTGCTATAATAGAGTCTCCGGCCAATGTGGAGATCCTCCAGAAGGGCCTAAATGAGACTGATGCATGGTGTCAAAGCCATGGTCTCAAGCTAAATGAAAAAAATATGCATAGTAATCCCCTTTGGAAAAAACAGAGTACCCGCAAACTACAACATAGGAGGTAATCCCCTGAAATCTGAAGAAGAAATAAGGGATCTAGGGACCCAAGTAGGTAGTCAGCTTTCCTTTGATAACCATGTTGCCAAAGTGGTTAGAAAATCCTTCTATGTGACCCATCTGATCACGAAAGGGTTCGCATCAAGATCTAAGGATGTAATGGTGCCCCTCTACTCTTCCCTCATCAGACCCATTATTGAGTACAATGCACCAATTGGAATGTACCTGGCTAGACATCTCCAGCAGCTGGAGAGACCACAGAGGTACCTAACCAAGAAGATTACTGGCTTCAAACAGTTGCCCTATGCAGCACGATTGAAAAAGCTAAGACTGTTCTCTGTTGCATACTGCTTTCTCAGAGGCGATCTCTGTCTAACGTATAGAGCCATGTCCAACCCAGAATTGTTGAACATGCTCCATCTTAGCAAAACCAAATCTACTCGAGCTACATGCTCTAGGGATATAAACCTTAACACAACAATGAATAGAACATGCTGGAGGGATAGATTCCCTTCGCAGAGACTTCCCTTACTATGGAACAGGGTCCCGATCTACATAATACAGAGCCCCTCACTATCACTCTTCAAGAAGAACTTTGATGAGTGGATAGGTAACAGAAAGTTCACACCGGGGATCACACCAACAGCACTACTAGATAGGGACCAAGGGTACTAGCTGCTAGTACAAGGGTCTAGGGAACTACTAAAGGGGCGGTGAATACTGCACAACATGGCTGGGCTAATATATGCCTTCGGGCAGATAGCCCAGTACCAACCTATGAACCTATCTGTTCCAAGAGGCATACCTCTCAACTGTCCAGATTTTTGTGGAATGTCCCAGATTTTTTGCTCATATTAAAAACCCAAAACACTGAAAACTCTGCTTAGTGAGTATAAAATAGTAGCAAAACTGATCACTCTCACACTCATACACGCATACACTTTCACACACAAACACATACACACACTTTTTTTGCTTTTATTTTATTTTACACTCACTATATACAAATATATATACATTCCAAAAGGGCTGCTTAGCAAGCATAAAATAATGGTGGACATTCTGTTTTTCTCAGTCTGAGCTCCACGGTAGCCTGATAAGCTGCCAGGAAGCAGCAGACTTGTTTTGCAATGGGTATTACTTGTACATTAATACCCTGCTGGAGAACGCTCATTCTCCAGTCCGGGTACTGATGTACAGTAAGACCATTCTCTAAATGAATTATATCATCCTCATGATAAGTATAAAAAATCCAAATATTTGGATAAGCAGGCTGATATGAGCAGATTAACTTGATGGGGATTAGGTTTGGGTCCAGGATAGACACAGTGATGAAGTCTGCACCATTTAGATTGCATGTCTTGCACAACTTTCATTTTTTATCTGGTATTTATCCTACTACAAGTAGCTTTTATGATTCTCGTTTAAGCAGATTATTGAGAAATCCACTCCAGTCATGCATGTCTGTAGGTTTTCTTCCAAGGTGCAAATATACAATACAATAAAAAATTGTAAGATCTGTCCTTAAGGTAGACATGTTTGTGGACATTAAAATGTCAAAGTTCACGAAGTTCATTATGCAACATGTACAAGGCGAATCATTTCATTATTTTGCTCAAGCTGGCTAACAGGCTTATAGGCATCACATTCTTAGTATTACTTTAATCCACTTTATTTGTATACACTGACTTTATTTTATGATATAATGCCAATCATAAGATATTTCATTACTTTCAAAGGATATTTAAATAAATTCAAGGGGTGATTGCGTTGTTAAACAACCCTTTGCTGAGTTATTTAGTTCTGAATCGTTAATTAAATATAGTATAGTATAATATAATATAGTATAGTATAGAACAATATAACTGACTGTACAGTTTACTTTGACAGTCAGGTGCATTTTCATCTGTGATTAAATCTCGTCTAACCATTTGAAACATTAAACCACAGCAGAGTACACAGAATTAATCCACTGTAGACTTGAACATGTTTAACCTTCAGATATCTTTTATATAAATTGTATTGTTCTTGCCATTGTAGTTTAAGATGAACATGCTTCTCTTTTCCATTGTGAATTAGATGATTTAAATTAATAATACAATGATTAGGCCTAAGAACTTTAATAAAAGCTGAATTTGAAGCTGACTTGCTCATAGAAGTCAGTGTTAACATCTGTCAAAACAGCTTCAGAAAATTTGCATATCTGGGTTTGTACAATGATGTTTCTGACTGCATTTGCATGGTATACTAAGCAGCTCTTACGTTTAGTCCCTCTTTTCATTTTGGAGTACCAAATCATTTCTCTCTAAAGTGCTTTCATTTTACAATACACAGATAAACCTTATGAATTATATGTATGGTTCTGTTGAATTATTGTTGTATTATGTATTGCTCCTTTGGCAAAAACAAAGTGCCCACAAATTACCACATAGGTGGTAATCCATTAAGTACAGAAGAAGTAATTAGGGACCTGGGGACCCAAGTTGATAGCAATCTCTCATTTGACAACCACGTAGCCAAAGTGGTTAGAAAAACATTTTATATAGCCCACCTAATCATGAAGGGATTCACATCTAGATCAGGGAAGGTCATCGTGCCTCCTTACTCCTACTTAAAACTGCACCATGGCTTTCTATAGAGTCTAAACTCAAAATTACCCTTAGAAACAAAGCATGGGCTTTATGGCGTTCTTCTAAAGACCCTCAAGATCACATTAAATACAGGCAATCCAGGAACGAAACCAAAAAATCAATTTTACAAGACAAAAAACAATACTACTGTAATTTACAGACAGTAAATCAAAATAACCCTCAGAAGTTCTGGGCAGGTTTAAATAATCTACTACATCCTGAACAAACTTCAACCCCAATCCCTGCTGCTACTATTGATAAAACCCCTTAAGATGTTTCTGATAGTTTTAACCAATTCTTTACTGAGACAATTCAAGCCCTAGCTAGCCAACTACCTCCTAGCTCCCCTGGTCATGAAAGTAGCACCCCTAGAAACCTACTTGCGTTCAGCTTCCAACCAGTCGCCACTTCACTTATCCGTACCTTGATCAAAAAATTAAAACCCACTACACTTTCTGTTGATCAACTCCCTGCAGAGTATCTACAAAAATCAGCTGATGCTATTGCTTACCCCGTCTCAATACTAATCAATCGAACCATAGTAGAAGCTAAAATTCCCACCATCTGGAAAATATCCTATGTAATCCCACTTCACAAAGGAGGCAGCTCTACTGAATTCTCCAATTATAGGCCAATAGCTATACTCTCTCCACTTGCAAAGATTATGGAAAAATGTATTCATAGACAATTCATGCACCACCTAATCCAAAATCGCCTTATGGCAGACACTCAGCATGGCTTCCGTCCTCATCACAGCACTACTTCAGCCCTCCTAGCCTTTACTAACACCATAAACCATAATCGCAACAATAATTATATATCCTCAGCCCTCTGTTTGGATCTTTCCAAGGCATTCGATATGGTTGATCACCAACTTTTAATCCACACCCTGCAAACATTCTGTATAGATACTGGAGCCCTCCAATGGTTTCAATCCTACCTGAATGGTCGACAGCAGGCTGTCCTCTGGCAGAACAAACTCTCTAACCTTCTACCTAACACCCTCGAAGTACCACAAGGCTCTATACTAGGGCCCTTGCTGTTCTCCATCTTCATTAACAACCTTTATACTGTCATCCCAAAAGTCAGCTGTATCCAATATGCTGATGACTCTACTCTGATTTGCTCAGCCACGTCTCCAGTAGAGTTATGGTCAGCTACCCAGACCACCTTTAATACAATAGAAAACTGGCTTTCTGAACATTGTCTGATCCTAAATCCCAAAAAAACTAAAATGCTGTTATTTTCACCAACACGTAGGTCTACCACTTTCACCTTTACCATAAAATCAAATGATGGCACAATAATCTCCCCTGACCCATCTACAAAACTATTAGGTGTCATCATAGACAATAATCTCAAATTTGACCGACATGTTAACCAAACTATCAAAACCATCAATAAAAAAACTAGGGTCACTTTACAGAATAAAAGCCTTCCTAACCCCTCCAGCTAAAATTGCCATAGCTCACTCTCACCTTCTTTCAACCCTTCTGTATGCATCCCCTCTACTCTCGAATTTGAACAAGACTGTCCTTAACAAACTCTCAATTTGCTACAACCACATTGCCAGGTTTGCCACTGGGCTGCCTTTTACGACACATCATTGCATCAATCTAAATCAGCTTGGTTGGCTTGAACTACCTAGCCTAATCCAGTATAACCAACTGATTATGGCCTATAAAATCCTCTATAATCCGGACAATACGCCTGCACTTAAAAATATTATCACCCCTATAACAATCCTAGACCGCTTGATCCTCTAACAAACTACTAATTCAGACTAGCAAAATTAATAACACAGCCGGTGATTCTCTCTTTGCAAACTCTGTAAGTAGATCCTGGAACTCACTTCCAGCTGATATTACCTTACTTTCCACCTTAGGTCAATTTAAAACTAGACTCAAACAACATTTGTCACTTAACTGGCTATGTCAATGTATCAAGCCTGGCTAACTCGAATGTGTAAAAATCTGTTAACCAGTTTACTGTGTAATTTAATTTAATCCTGACTTGTGCTCAGGACTAACTTTAACCTGTGGAACTTGTTTAACTTGCTTACTTATGTAATCTCTGTAAATAATCTGTTTGTAATATGTAATGCTGGTATTATGCAATGCTGTATCTGCTTACCCTTGGACCTTTTCTCCCCGGGCCTCCGCTGAAAATGGACATGCATCCAGTCGGACTATCCCGGTCAACAAATGTAAAATAAAAAATGAATAAAATACTCATCCCTCATCAGGCCCATAATTGAGTACAATGCCCCTTTTGGGATGTACCTTACCAGACACCTGCAGCAACTGGAAAGACCCCAAAAGTACCTCACCAAGAGGATCAAAGGGCTCAAACAGATGCCATATGCTGCCCGGTTAAAAAAACTCCAGCTCTACTCAGTGGCGTACCGCCTGTTCAGAGGCGATCTGTGCTTGACGTATAAAGCCATGTCCAACCCGGAATTAATGGACATGCTGCACCTCAGAAAATCCAAATCCCATCGAGCTACACGCTCGAGAGACTTGAACCTCAGCACTGAAATAAATAGGACATGCTGGAGGGACAGATTCTTAACCCAGAGGCTTCCTTCACTCTGGAATAAAATCCCAGTCCAGGTTAGGCAGAGTCCCTCATTGACTCTCTTCAAGAGGAATCTTGATGAGTGGATGGGAGATCGTAGGTTTACCCCGGGTATCACTTCTGTGTCACTGTTAGACAGAGGCACAGTATACTAACCTTGAAAAAGGGCATAGCAAAATAAATTTAAAATGGGTGGCGAAAGCCAAACACATTATGGCTAGGCTTATAAATGCCCTAGGGCAGATAGCCTAGTATGAAACTATGAACCTATGAACCTATGAGTAAAGAAGCACTGATGATCAGCCTTGTACCTGATGTTGGAATGTTGATGTCATCCCTGCACCATTTATATTCCTCAAGTTTGGGGTCATCTGGATCAGTGTTATTTCTTTTTTCATCTACCTCTCAACCATTGAGAATTAAAAATCATGCCACTGGCCTTTAAAAAACGTAAGGAAAAAAGTAATGAAGGTAGAAGGAGATGGATAAAATGATCTTGCATTAAAAAACAATGACATGAAAAATTAAAACATCAATATGAAATCACTGCTCAAGAGACCTCCTGAGCAGTGTTTTTGTCCCTTTCTTCTGTGGTATACGTTTTTCATGAAAATGGAAATATATAATCAGAGAAGACAAACATCCACCCCCCTCCCCCAGTACTGCTGCCATTTGTGGGTGCACAGAGCATTTCTTTCTTGGATCATACAAAGATGTCTGCTGTTAAACCCATCCTAGTGCCTTAAGTGCTATTTGGCAATAATCTGATAGCTGCCCCCTGCAGCCAGGAAATGTTTGGCCACATAAAATAAAGACAAGATTCACCAGAGAAGACATTGATCGTAGTGAAAGTTGAAGGCAATGAAGAAGGGGATGGCAGACACTAAGTGGGATAGACAGCATTACAGAAGTAATAAATAATTTGCAAGAAACATAAAAAGTAGTTGTTGACAGAAAAGACTAAATGGAAATGCAAAAAAAATGAATTCTGACAGATTCAAGTTTTTTTCTGAGAGAAACAATGATTACTGATATGGACAAGCCGCATATTTTATACCTGCTTTTGCCTCAGTATACCTCAATATACCATTTAAATACTATAGAATGAGAACACGGGGAACAATCTTTCCTACTGATAGTATCAGAACTCCTGAGATATAAATAAATATACAAAAAAAAAAAAATATATATATGTATGTATATATATATATGGTTCCCTATTAGAAGCCTGAAACACTATAAGCCTGAAAGTCAAAATCCTGAAAACTATAGACTGAAAATGCAAAATCTCGAAAATGCAAAATCCTGAAACTCAAAATCCTGAAAACACAAATAATGCTAATATGTCACTATAAAGACACTAATATCTACCAATTGACCCTGACCCTAACCTAACCTAAGGTCCGTCACTATCGCACACTCACCTGACCCGCACCCTAATCCTAACTCACTTAAACCGCCCCTAACCCCAATATTTGTCACTATTGCATACATGCCTAACCTGCGCCCTAACCCTAACTCACTTAAACCGCCCCTAACCCTAACATAAAACCAACCGCACACTTACCTGAACCCAACACATGACCTAACACCACAGGGCTAACAATAGCAAAGCCACAATGACGTCAGTATGTCCATTATGTGTTTTCAGGATTTTGAGTTTCAGGATTTTGCATTTTCGAGATTTTGCATTTTCAGTCTATAGTTTTCAGGATTTTGACTTTCAGGCTTATAGTGTTTCAGGCTTCTGATAGGGAACCATATATACATATATATATATATATATATATATATATATATATATATATATGGGTCCCATTCAAAAGACCGAAACGCTGATTCCCCGACGTGGAAATCACCGACGCCAGATGACCGACAGGTACGTATACCGACAGGGTGATTCGCCGACAGTGGAAAGACCGACAAGGGTAATCTGCGATTGCGACCCGGTAAGTGTGCGACAGTGACGGAGGTAGGAGTGGTCAGGTAAGTGAGTTAGGGTTAGGGTGCAGGTAGGTGATGTGTACGTTAGTGTCGGAGCGTGGGCTAGGGGTGTGTAAGTGAGTTAGGGTTAGGGTTAGGGTGCAGGTAGGTGATGTGTGTGTTAGTGTCGGAGCTTGGGCTAGGGGTGTGTAAGTGAGTTAGGGTTAGGGTGCAGGTAGGTGATGTGTGTGATAGTGTCGGACCTTAGGGTTAGGGTTTGGGTCAGGGCTAGTGTGTATGGTATGTAGTGTCGCGTGTTGTTTACGTTCCGTGTGTCGGTGTTTTGGTGTTCGGTGTTTTGCGTTGTCGGGTTTGTGTCGGGTTTGTGTGTTGTCGGTTATTTGGCGTCGGTGAGTTTTGTGTCGGGGAATCGTCGTGTCGGTGTTTAGAAGTAGACCTATATATATATATATATGTATATCAGAACTCCTGCGATATAAATAAATATACAAATATATATATATATATATATATATATATATATATATATATATATATACACACCGTGGTGGTGGTGCTGCAGTAGCGTTGTCGCCTCACAGTAAGACGCCGTCCGGTTCGATTCTCCGCTAAGGCGTCTTCTGTGTGGAGACATGCGTGAATGGGCGTACCTTCATTGAAGGTAGTGCATCAGGGCTGGTAACTCGGCATGTAAAAATCAACTACCAATCATTAGCGGACCGGAGTTCCGCTGTGGCAACCCCTAACCGGGAAAAGCCGAAAGACACAAACATATATATATATATATATACATATGGGTATTCTCACTTTCAAGATAATCATACATTGACCTTCCAAATATCAACTGCAAAACATCAGCAAAGCCAACATTGTTATGATACCACACATGCTCTGAGAAAAAAACTCAGCACATGCAATATTTAAAACAAAAACAACAACAAAAATATATTTTTTGCAGCAATATATGATTTGTGGTTTCTAGCACAGTAATGTCTGTGAGTGTAATACTATTGATCAAATGCACTTATAGAAATACACAAAATATTGCTGTAAGCATATCAACAGCATCAATGATCAGAAATACAAATCCCCAAAACTAAATGGATCTCAAAAGGAAACATACTGTACAATTTGTGCTTAGTAACTAAATAAAAAACAGAAAGGAATAAAAACAGATGACTAACTTGCAGACGCACTTTGTCTGTTTAGTGGTTTTGTTAGGGAAAGGGTGTTTAGTTACTTAATATGTAGGGCTGGGGTTAGGGAAAAGGGTAGTGATAGGGATAAGGTTAACACACATCACTAAGGTGATGCCCCTAACCTAAGCCAATACATTAGGTCAGTGAATGCCATTTCCCCAGAAACATCACTAAACAGGAAAAAAGATAAGTACCACACATACCAGTATACAAGCACAACTAAAGTTATCCTCATCCCTAGCCCTTATTGTAACTCTAACCACAAATACACACGCACACACACACACACACACACACACACACACACACACACACACACACACACACACACACACACACACACACACACACACAACACATATACACACACACAAACACTCAAGCCCCTTTCTAAAACTTTCTTGGCATTTCATTCGCTGTTACTTACCTGCATTCAGTATCAAAATATTTGACTGTTAATGTTTTCAACAAGTCTAACATTCAGCCGTATGTGACACTAGAAATGGCAACTGACAAATGCAACTGGGGCACTCAACTAAAAGTACAGAAACTACATATATATATATATATATATATATATATATATATATATATATATATGCGTATGTGTATATATATATATATATATATATATATATATATATATATATATATATAGGTTCATAGGTAGGTTCATAGGTAGATACTAGGTCATTGGCCCAAGGGCCTAAGTAAGCCTAGCCAACAAGGTTCCCTGGCTTACACCACCCAAGAAAGTTATTTTCCTGTGCCCCTGTCAAGCAGAGCCACAGAAGTGATTCCTGGGGTGTGTTTCCTATTTCCCATCCACTCATCAAGATTTTTCTTGAAGAGTGCTAATGAGGAACCTTGCTTGACATAGATGGGTAACTTGTTCCAGAGTATGGGAAGTCTCTGGGACAGGAGTCTATCCCTCCAGCATTTCCTGTTTATTGTGGTGACAAGGTTTAGGTCCCTAGAGCATTTAGCTCGGAGGGAATGGGATTTCTTTAGTTGCAGCATGTCCAACAGCTCTGGGTTTGACATAGCTTTATATGTTAGGCAGAGATCACCTTGGAGTAGGCGATATGCTACAGAGTAAAGCTGGAGTTTTTTGAGACGGTCAGTGTAGGGCATCTGTTTGAGGCCAGTAATCCTCTTTGTGAGGTACTTCTGTGGCCTTTCCAGCTGCTGCAGATGTCTTGTGAGGTACATTCCAAAAGGGGTGTTGTACTCTACAATGGGTCTAATGAGTGTCGAATAGAGGGGAACAATGACCTCTTTTTTCCTGGATGAAAACCCTTTTGTGATGAGGTGTGCCACGTAGAAGGATTTCTTGACTACTGTGGCGATGTGATTATCAAAGGAGAGACTACTGTCCACCTGGGTCCCAAGGTCTCTTATCACACATTCAGCATTAAGTAGACTGCCGCCTATGTTGTAGTTCATGGGTACAGAGTTTTTACCAAAGGGGATGACATTGCACTTGGCATTGAGCTTGAGGCCATGGCTCTGACACTTGGCATCTGTCTCAGTGAAGCCCTTCTGTAGGATGTCCACATCATTTAGGGACTCAACTTTGGCTCCTAGTTTGCAGTCATCTGTGAACTTCATTAGCCAAAGGCCTTCTGTGTTAGCCTGTACTTCAGAGAAGTAGATAACAAACAGGAGAGGTCTCAGGACTGAACCTTGTGGTACTTCATTTGTCACTGCTTTGAGGTCAGATTTGGAGTCTGCAACTTTTACAGTGTGGATTCTGTCAGTGAGCCAGTTGGCAACCCATCTTATGACGTAAGGATTCATACCTAGTTTATTGAGTTTAGGTATAATTCCACAATGGGGGATGGTGTTGAAAGCTTTGTCGAGGTCAAGATAGGCTATGTGAACCACCTTATCCTCATCTACAGCTTTGGTGACTGCCTCAAAGAAGTCGATCAGGTTCAGGAGGCATGATCTACCTTTCACAAACCCGAACTGGGTGGGGTCCAGAGTTTGGGGGTTACCAATGTCTTTGTTTATGAGTTCCATGATGATACATTCCATGACCTTACAGACCAAGCTCATCAGGCTAATAGGGAGATAGTTCCTGGGATCACTGGTGGCTCCCTCTTTGTGGAGTGAGATAACATTTGCTGTGCACCATTCAGTGGGCACAAAGCCTGATGTGAGGCTATGATTGAACATGGTGCTTAGGTGGGGAGAAAGTTCGTTCTGAAGTTTGTGTAAAAATCAGCCTGGGATGTTGTCCAGTCCCATGGATGCTGTGTTTTTGGCTATAGAGAGTGCTGCTTTTACCTTTACATATATATATATATATATATATATATATATATATATATATATATATACACATATGTGTGTGTGTGTGTGTGTGTGTGTGTGTGTGTGTGTGTGTGTCTGTGTGTGTCTGTGTGTGTGTGTGTATATATATATATATATATATATATAAAATATATATACATATATATATATATATATATATATATATATATATATATATATATATATATATATATATATATATATATATATATATATATATCATTTTATTAGTTATATACTTGTTTTGTAGCCATATGGCCAGAAAAGAACACTGGCTTCTGATACCAAGGCCAACAACTAAGTTTCCCACCCACAAATTTAATAATATCTTGAAAGTTTTAGCATATTTTGCAATTTTAACTGATACATACTGGAATCTTATTCTATAAATTTGTAATTCTGGTGATTATGCAACTGTTTCTTAAATTTGCTCTTGTTACTGGGATATGAAATTTCAACTTATTATGTTTATGAGTCTAAGAACTTGCACTAACACTCATGTCAAATACTGCCTGAAGTATATTATTATTGAAAACCTCAAATGCAGCTTTCTACAGATATTAGTATAATGTAGTCAATACAAATTCAATGGACTACACTGGCTCATGGATTCTACATTTTACAGTTGCTATTTCCTTTAAAACTTCACCTGAACCCACTCAATACTATTTAGCTGAATTGCACTGTACACAAAAAACATCATTATACTGAAGTACTGGTTTTAAATGGACTTAAAATACAACGTGAGTTAAGAAATGCCATCCCTAGATGAAATATTTTTGAGAATAAATCACATTTGTGTTATTCCTGATTATTTGAGTATATCTCTCGAATGAAAAATGATCATTTCTATTCATAACTATTACCTTCAACTAATATAAAGAAAACACTAATATTGATTTCTTTATACACAGTTTCCCAAAATACATAATGTTGCACTTATCTTTATTGAACTGAAGGCCCATATTATATGCCCAGTTTCCAATTCATAACATAAAAGAATTAATACTTGCATAATGATGAAATTAATTTTGCAATCATCTGCATATGTGCATATCTAGAACTGTTTGTCTTAAGGAATTGTTCGAAACACTGTATATATATATATATATGTATATATATATATATATATATATATATATATATATATATATACATATGCACACACACACACACACACACACACACACACTGGAATGTCCTATAAAGTCCAATAAAACACTAGGGGTAGAATACACATTAAACATATTTATTCACTCTCCAGACCAGGGCCATCCATATTTCAGGACAAGCCCTAATTGCTCTTAGGGAAGAAAACCACTTTACTGTACTACTGAACAACAGTTCTCAGAGGCCATGGCTTGAAGAACTGATGGGGGAAACTTACTATTAGTCTAAACCCAACCATTGCAAATGATGTTGGTACATGTGTCACTATGAGGATTTGCCATGGGATCCCCCTGGATGTGCATGTTCCCTCCCGCACACCAGTGAAGACACCACAGTGTGGCTTAGTAGTGACAAGCCCACATTTTGGTCCCTGCTGCTTTCTCAAGACATCAAGCCTGCATTTAAATGCAGTAGACTGAACCAGCCAACTCTCTCTCAAGGATAGGTGAGTCAGCATTAGCAGGTCATTTCCATCCTTTCCTGCCTTCTCTTCCATTTATCAGGCTCACCAATCAAACCCCACTTATCTGAGTTGCATGCAAGGCTTTATTCATCTATGCCACATAGCTGGCAAGTAATGATGGCTTTGACAATTTTAAACAAAACTATTGAAATATATAACACCATCAAGTAATACTATGGAAGTCAAAAATTAAGTGTGGCTGGTGTTTTTTTTTATTCGAGAATTCCACAAAAAAAAACCCTCATTGAAAAAAGTGCTTAAAAAAAAAAAAAAAGAGTCACATTTTATCTGGACAAATAAACATTGGAATGTCTTTGACGAGCCAAAAAACAGTTTACGGGCAAAAATCACAGTCATGTTCTTACGTCTAGAATTTGTAATAACACTTGTTAGTGCCACTTCTGCTGTAGTAAATGTAATGCTAAGTCAAATAAACAAGAAACAAACAAGATTACAGCTTATGCAAGCAGGTCAGTTAAGGATGTAGTGAAAAAGGTTTACTAAGGATAACAAAAGGCACTGAAAATGGTGTGGTTATGTGGACATCTTCTCACCTGCCTCTTGTAAAGCAAGAGTCCACCTACAGACAGAATAAAAATAACACTGACCGAAATAAAGAAGGCAAACCTTTTTCTGGCTTTTCCCGGTTAAGGGTCACCACAGTGGAACAACAGTCTACAGAACAATTGTCAATGGAGTTTTACAGTGTTGAGTTGCCAGCCCAGCACCCAGCCTTCCACAGAAGGCACACACATGTACACACTCACACCTAGGGTCAACCTAGAGTATCCAATCCACCTACAGAATGTCTTTGGGAGGAACCAGCATAACTCAAGGAAACCCATGCAATTGCAGGGAGTACATGCTGACTCCGCACAGAAAGCACCCCAGCCAAGACTTGAACTGGAAAATCTCTTGCTGGGAGGTGGCAACACTAACCACTGCACCACCACAGCAACTCTGACAAACAAATAATTTATTTTAAAAAAGTTGATGCAATGACAATCTTCTGGACAAATATCTGTGTCCTTCTTCAAATCTAACTGCATATATTATTTAAAGTTGATAAAACCTCTTTACTTAAAATAGAGTTTGATAATAATCCCCTCATTCAAACCAAAACCATGAGTGACATCCAGCCTAAGATAATATTTGTTTTCACACTGTAGCAGTTCTTTCAGGAAATCTCCTCTTTAAGCACTTTTAACAACTAACAAAATGATGCAAAATTAATAAAGGTAAAATGTACTTCATGATCCACTTCCAAGAAATATTTGGCCAAGACATTTGTATCTTTGCCTGTCTTAATATCACGCAAATGTTCTGCTGTTTGCATGAAGAAAAGATGGGTCACAAAATGTACACTTTTTAGTTAAATTTTGATGTTTTGCCGCACATCACCATCTCTGATGCAACAAAACTATTACTAATTTATGTGAACCACCAAATGTTAGCAATGTCATATATCTGAGACTTAAAGAAATACAAAATCACTTGCCTTAAAGCTTGTCATTGCTTCAGGTTTATTTTTTAATAAATTATTTATCTGAATCAGTTTGCTATTATATTTTTACTTATGTATTAAAAATATTAAGGAAAACCTCCATTATGAAAAGAAAGTTAACAGCTCAGGTTAGCAGTGTGCTACTTCCTAGCCAAATACAAAAAATGACAATGCTGCACATCACCTCTCTGCAAATCTATCTCAAAGTGCAGAAAAGCAGTGATACGTTAGTAGACAAATATGTAAACATTACAGCAGAATATACAGTCCCAGGATGCTCTTAATGGCAAAGAGAGAGGAAAAAGATAAACAGAAAAGGTTCCCTTCTTACATAAGGTGAAACAATTTTATGTCAGTAATACTTGCCACAGATTTATGACATATAGTTGAATAGGCAAAATAATGAACTAAACATAATCGTCCCTCTTTTTGAGCAGAAATGCTCCAACTACATATTATTAAAAACAAAAAAATGTCAAAACATGCCGAGATTTTTTCTCAATTCATGCATGGTAGCATATTGGTGTTGGTTTTGTTGATGTTTTGCAGTTGATATCTAGAAGGTCAACGTACGAGTATCTTGAAAGTTAGCGTACCCATATATGTTTGTGTGTGTGTGTATGTGTGTGTGTGTGTGTGTGTGTGTGTGTGTGTGTGTGTGTGTGTGTGTGTGTGTGTGTGTGTGTTCTGTATATATATATATATATATATATATATATATATATATATATATATATATATCTGAGGAGTTCTGATACTATCAGTAGGGAAGCTTGTTCCTCAAGTTCTCAGTCTATAGTATTTAAGTGGTATATCAAGGTATGCTGAGGCAAAACAGGTTTAAAATAAGATGCTTGTCCATATCAGTAATCATAGTTTCTCTCAGAAAACACTTGAATTTGCCAGAATTCTTTTTTTTTTTGTATATTCATTTAGTCAGTTCTGTCAACAACTTTTTTTATGTTTCTTGCAAATTGTTAGTCATTACTTCAGTATCCCACTTAGTGTCTGCCATCCCCTTCTTCCTTTGCCTTCAACTTTTGCTAGGATCAGTGCCTTCTCTGGTGAATCTTGTCTTTATTTTATGTGGTCAAAATATTCGTGGCAGGGGGCAACTATCAGATTATTGTCAAATAGCATTTAAGGCATTAGTACTGCTTTAACAGCTGACATCTTTGTATGATCCAAAAAAAAAATGCTCTGTGCACCCACAAATGGCAGCAGTACTGAGGGAGTGGGTGGATGTTTGTTTTCTCTGATTATATATTTCTAATTTCACGGAAAAAGTATACTACAGAAGAACGATTTTCTGGTTTGCTCAAGATGACAATGGTTGGCTGCCAGTAAACATGGAAGTTACGGTACTGAATTTTAATGGATTTAAGATTACTTTACCTTCTGCTTGCTGCACGTTTTGCTATTAGGGCTTTACTGAATATCCTATAGTATTTTCATGTGGCAATCCATTTCCTAATTTTTCTTTGTCATCATTCAGGTGCCATCGCAATTGTTTGCTATTGAGCCTGTGTTGAATTACTTTACATTTTACCAATTTGTTATAACATTATTTTTGCAACTGAACTACTGAATTGCAGGTTATTACATCCTACCTGCTGCCATTAAACTGTCCTTATGAATGAATTTTTTTGCTCTCCATTTCTGCAGTCAGATATGCTGGTATGGAAGATGTTGTTGAAGGATAATCTATGAGTTCAGCATTGTTTATATTACTGTTGTTAATTTTATTATCACATACCCCAGGATTCACTAATCTGCCTTGCAGGACTAAACTAGTCCTGCACATAAGCAGCAGTTGAAGAGGAGGACGGCAGCACACCATGCATAATAATGAAGGCGTGCCACCGGAGCTCCAAATTCTACACTGAGCATGAACGAGTGCAGGGGGCATGTCTGAGAGTAGAGCTCTCAAAATAAACATGGCCCTGCAAAGTAGAACAGAAGAAAGTGTAAATAAATGAGCGAAACTGCTCACAGGTGTCCGCATATCTCCACCAACAGTCCCCATGTGTTCAACAGCAACTGTACATTGAAATAAAATGAAGAAAACCTTGTATTTATTTTTTTTAAACCCCGAGTACAGCTAACCGTAGGTGCACTGGTTTGCCCATCTCTTAGCTACTGTTAAAGCAGCTGAAAAGGCTGAAGAGGATACAAAGAAACATATATGCAAATGAAATAGCACAGCAATAGTAGAGTTGTTAGAGCATCCGCTTAACGACCAGGCATTCCCTGTTCAAGTCCCACTACAGCACAAATCATTTTCCATGGGAAATCTGTATATGAACATAATTTTACATCATTTTGCCGTATAACCTACATAATAACATTTAAATGTGAACTGGAGTACTGCATGAAATGCACATGTGAAGTGTAAGTGTCATAATGAATAAGGCACAAGTAAGCAGGTCTAAGCACAAATAAGCAGTGGTAAGCATGTGCAAGTGCGTTAGCGCAGGTGTAAGCACTGCCCACACAGATTAAGCAAAGTAGAAGCTAACTGAGTGTAAGAAACTGTAACCGGAGGTTAGCAGTGCTTACCGTCACGCAAACCTGCGCAAACCTGCTTACAACTGCTTTAAAGTGCCTAATCACTCTGGATCCAACGGCCCATGTTCTGCCCAGCAACAAAATAAACTGTCTCTGCAAGGCTCAAACCCAAGGCCCTATATACTATAGTCACAGTAGTTAACCACTAAGCCATCATAGCAATAGATAAATAAATATATATATATATATATATATATATATATATATATATATATATAGCAATATATATATATATATATATATATATATATATATATATATATATATATATATATATATATATATATATATATATATATATATATATATATATATATATGTGTGCGTAGATATATAGCTATGATAGGAAACAGCACACAAGAATGACATATGTTCATAGGCTATGCCAATGAAAGTGAGGGGCCCAAGCAAGAATCATGTAACACATAGCATGACCTACCCCCAGCCAGACAGAGGAAACATACACACAAACCCACAAACAATGTAAATAGTACACTGCTCCCCAGACCACAGGCAGGATACAACCAGGGAGGGTACACAGTGGACCCATGAAATTTAATCTTGGAACACAGACAGGAGCGTCCCTTGCGTCCCTTGCGGAATGCCCCAAAAATTGTCATCTTATGGGAGGAAGCCAGTGCGATGACCTTTCTA